>NW_027070405.1:26962-176390 GCF_002906115.3 Quercus suber
CATTGGGAAAAAAAAAAATTAATCATTCTAAGTATATTTGAAAGCACTTTTTTTTTAATTTTTTATTTTTTATATTTTTATTTATAAATATAACCTATGGGGACACCCTTAACCCAAAAGCTTAACCCAATAAGTATGAGTCTAACTATTATATTAACTGCTCACTCTTCTCAAATAGTATCCAATGGGGCTTCACTACTTCACCAACTATGTACTACTCACATATTCAAACAGTAGGGTATAGCATATTCTCTTTTATTTTAAGCTTAAAATTCTCTCACACACACACACACACACACACTAATAGTTTATAAAAAGAGTTATGTAATAAAATTTGTATTATTATTGTAACAAGCAACACTCGAAATATTTACCTTGTATAGAAGCCCTTCATTTTGTTGTTCAAAATTCCTTAAAAAGCGATGGTGAGAAGTCCAATCCATAGGAAGTGTGTCAACAAAGTCCAAAACCAAAATCTCATCTTCTTCAACCACATCAACATATAAAGGCTTCAACACCTGCCTAAGTCCAAAACTTAATTCATTTATTCATTCAGCATATTTTTATTTATTTTACTTAGCAACGTGTAACACGGATTCAAATCTTTAGATTTCCTAATAATTTTTTAAAAAATATAAGGTCGAGATGAAGCCATGCCATCTCAGAATTCCACTTACAAAACCTTAAAATAGCAAATTTACCCCTTCTAAAAACACCCAGACATAAACGTAATGTTTGTAAGAAAAGAATCAAATCCTCACTCTCTCTCTATAGCGGTCCCCACTTCGTGCAGACATCAACAAAAGACGGTAGAGGCCGATCAATGGTGGAAGAGAATCCCTGCAAATTTGGTGTATGCATGAAGGAGTCTATCTGTCTGTCTTCTTTGTCAACTTTGGGTATAATTGACAAATCCGAGTTTTCTTGTATCTATAAAGTGATAGAATTGGATTATGCTTCATTGTTTTAGTTTTCTTGCAAGAGTCCTTCATGTTAACCATGTAACATTTGGTCCGTGAATCAATTTTTTTTTTTAGATACTGTTTTAAGGGTTTTGTTAGTGGGATGTTGCGCGGCAAAATTTAGACCTTTATTTTCGAAAAGAATTATTAGGATTTGAAAAACTCTACTTGATAAGAGTATCCTAAGAACTCTAATGATCTGAATCCCAAAAACACACCCTTGATTATTTGGCTGTTAAGTGACACATCATCTGTTGACATTTTTTTTTCCGCACTGTTTCACAACTATTTCCAAATCAAAACAAAAACAAAACCCAAACTTAGTGGCTTATTGTGAACATGCACCCATCAGCTTGACCAAATCAGGTTCACAGCAGCGCCATAACAATGGCAATGGCAATGGTGAGTTTTTCTCTTTTCTCTTTCTCTTCTCTTTTGCTCCAATTTGACTCCCTCAAGTCCTCACTCACAGGCAGACATAGAGACTTAGAGAGACAGAGAGAGCCGCATTTTCGAGCCTTGACAATGGAGGCGCCTTTATTTGCTTCTTCTTATTCTTCATTGCCGTTATATTCATGCGCTTGACAGCTCGTCTTCGTCTTCATCTCTCTTATTTCAATGCAGTAGTTTCTGCAAAACTTTCTATTTCGCTAAATTCAAATCTCCTAGAAACCTCTCCATCAAAACCTCTGGAATAGTTGGGTTCGCGGGGTTCATGATGAACAAAAGAGAAAATCTGGGGGTTTGGTGTTGTTTGTTGTTTGATTTTGGAATAGCTATGAAACGATGTCATGTAAATATGTGGAATTGTGTTTTTATTTTTGGGCAAAACGGCATATTTTTGGGGTTAATTTGGAAAAGAAAAAAAAAAAACACTTCAACACAATGATGTGTCACTTAATAGCCAAAAACTAATTATGATATTGTTTTTGCTTTGTTAATAAAACCAAACTTTAAAGTGTTAAAATCAAATTTCTCAAACTTCAAAATGTAAAATCCAAAAAACCCAAATTTCAGGATGTACTTGCAATTAACTTTAGTTTAAACTAATTTGAAGTAAAAATTAGGTTGATATAGAAAGAAAAATATGTTAGATAACTGTGACCTGGTTAGAATTAGAAGAGTTTGCAGTAGCTGGATGAGTGAAAGATATAGAGGTAGTATCAATGGAGAGTTCTGCAGCATTGAGGACGATGAAGCTAGTATCTGCAATGATGTTGAGCTCGATCGCCACAGACCATCAAACTTGCATGTGCTCAAGTCTGGTTTCAGCCATATGTCGTAGCGTTTCGGGACAGAAAATTTCGGAAGCCGAGGTTTGCCCTTTTAATTGCTCCATCCTTTTTTTGAGATTCGAATTTCTCCTTGCATCCTCCTCCTCTTTTTTCCTTCTTGCATCCTCCTCCTCTCTTCTCCCTTCTTGCATCCTCCTCCTCTTCCCTTCTCCTTCTTTCATTCTCCTCCTCTTCTCTTATCCTTCTTGCATTCTCCTCTTCCCTTCTCCTTCTTGCATTCTCCTCCTCTCTTCTCCTCTCCTGCTTTTTTCATTTTCTGCCTACAAAAGTTTACAATAAGGCATCAATGGAGCAAAATGCATGGGAAACTAAGGGATATATTTAGGAATTTATTTGGATTTGACAAGTTTGGAGATGACCAACTCGCTCAAGTGTTGGGTAGTGATTAAATGCTTGAAGTATTTGATGTGTTACACTAGTGAACTTCATTGAAATAGAGGAGTTTTTTGCAAACCATACTGAGTCCAAGATCGCTAGAACCTTGAAGCAGAGCATTGAGCAAGTTCACATAAATGCAAATTGGGTTCAAAGTGTTCAGAATGAATAACATCTTGCCAAGGCTGTGAAGGAGTTGGTACACAGGAAGCACTAGGAGACACTTTTATTTGGCCTTTGTTGTCAAGACTCAAGAAGAAAGCAAGTGGACTATATATTTCACAACTTTTCATAGTGTAAATTTGCCGAACAAGTGTGATAATAATGAATCAGACATATACATATATACATGCATGTATGTGTGCGTATATATATATATATACACACACACATATATATACCATTTGTGCATTAATAATATTATCTTCTGGAGTTGGTTCTTTCTATTTTTGGTCTCCCTTTTGTTTGTGTGAAAGTGTTTTTGTTTATTTTCTCTTTCTTCCTAATAGCATTTTTGGTGCTAGTGTATGTTTCCCAGATTAAACAAAGTTATAATGGGCTTCGGTCTTCTCTAATCCATTGTTATCTAGTGTTTTTTAAATCTCACTAATTAGACTTTGATGTCAGTGTTAATTTGATCTTTTATTTTATTTTTTTTACTAATCTGAAAATTTTATTCTTGTTTTAAATAATTAAAACATTGTATATTACATTTGTGATATTTTACAGTAAAGAGTAATGAAATTTAATTACGTAGTGAATATATGAGTTCTTCTACCTTGTACTTTTGGTCGTTGATATTTAGGATAAGTTAAATTTTGATCCTTCAAATTTAAAAAATTCAGATTAATTTAATCCATGAAGTTTCAAACAAAAAAATTAAAAAAAAATTATGTCCCTCCATCTATGGGGTCGATTTGATTCTGGTCCTCTAAACATGATATGTGTTATATACGGTTCAATTTGGTCGCTCAAAAATGGTGTTCTTGGATTAATGGTAGTTGGTCATGTAAATATGAAAATTAAAAAATATATATATATATATATATAAATAAAAATAAAAAAAAGGAGGGACCAAATTGCTTCCTTTTCGAAATTTCAAAGACCAAATTGGGACATTTTTAATTTGAGGGGCTAAAATCAAACCCATGCCAAATTTCAAATTCAAAAAGTATAATTAACCCTTTTATTATCTATCCAACTAAAACTTTACTACCATGGGTGCCAAAAAATCAAACACTATATATTTGCATCGATCTTGAACTCATATGGTTTTTTCATGGCTAAGTATCTTCAAAGGCATAAGGAAGAAAATAAAGGAATAACAAAACATATGAAAATCATTAGGTACCTCAAGAGTAGAGGTAACACAATACTCCAAACCAATAAAATTAAGTTACCTAATACAATATGTGGGTTCCAGATAACTAAACCGGTAAAGTCTCTGATGGTTGAATAAGAGACCCTACCTACACTAAAAACTGATTGGTGTCTTGGTTTGATGATAAAGATCTATCATCAGGAGCAGACGTCATAGGTTAAAACTCTCTCTAAAAAAAAGTTACCTAATACCAAAAAAAAAAAAACCAGACTTTTTGAGTTTATGTTATATTTTTGCAATTAATCACTTGTTGTATTGATGTGGAGTAACCCTTTTCACAAAAAGAAGAAGAAGAAGAAGAAGATGATGATGATGATGATGATGAAGTAACAAGTCACCTATATTTTGGGTACCTAATAAGTACTATGAAATAGATAGACAATATTGGGCATACTTGGCCTTTTGTACATTTTAATCTCTCTTACTAGAGAATACTTAAGACAAAAGGGGGGAAAACTAGGAGAATACATGGTGTTTCCTATAAATGCCCTCCATTAGCATCTTTCCTAAAAATATAAATTTTTGTAGTTGTATATTTTTTATTATTAATAATAAAATTATGAAGAGATCTTATTTGTGATTCAATTAATTTTTCCATATCCACGTTGATATTTTCTAATAGATATTTATAATTACAAAAAAGGGGAAAAAAAAAGAAAAGAAACACCGTCTACAATATTTAATTGGTCCCATAAGAATTTAGTGTTAGTTACCCATGTTGGTGGAGTTAAACTTGTCACATTAAGCCAAAGTTTAGTCTGGTGCTTGCTCAATTGCTAAATTAATAAACAAATATTTTTTCCCGAGTTAAATCCAAGCTATTGATAAATGGTTTAATTCATTTATAACCTTAACAACAATTTGACTTAAACTTACAAAAATTTGGTGAAAAAAATATTTTTGCATTCGGTAACTTGATTGTATGGATTTGGAATATCACATCACCTATATTCCTTGAACGTCTAATAACTTTCCTTTGTTTCCCTTAGGCACTCGTTAGCATTTCCCTTCATTTTATTTTCTTCTTTATGCCTTTGAAGATATTAATGGCAATATATGCGTGATCGCCAAGCACCTGAGCTTTGAACGATCAAGGAATTAATGACTCATTATAATATTATATGCACCTCTAGCAGTTAAAGCTTCTCTATTTATTTGGATGAGAATATGATGTGGAAAGATGCTAATGGAGGGCATTTATNCCCAAGTCACGGTGGTCTTGGACCACCCTGGCCATAAGGTGGCGCCGCCACTGGTGGTACAATGATCTTTGAATAAAGATAGAAATTTTTATTTCATATTGCTACCGCAAAATTATCAAGCTATCTCCTATTGTTTACTTCAACTTTGTGACTAACTGCATGTGACCCTGAGATGTTCCTCATTTTATTTTTTGGACGTGTGGCAAAGGAGCTGTAAAGGAAAGGAGAGTGAGGAAAAAAGGGGAATGAGAGAGAGAGAGGATGAAAACAAGAGGGGCAAGGGAACCTTCTTTTTTTCTTTTTAAATCACAATACTTCCCCAATGTATCTTTTTTTTTGTTGGGAGAAGGGCGGTCGGGATCTCTTCTATAAGAGATGCTTATTAGTAGAGCTATAAATGAGCCGATCTAAGTCTAGTATTAAAAGTTCATTTAGTTTTATTTCGAACGTGAGTCGAGTTCAAGCTTATTACCAAACAAAATTACATGTTTAAGTTTCATACATTTTCTTATTAAACAAGCTCGAGCTTGTTAACAAACTATTTATTTAACTTATTTCTTTTCTCGTTTATAATAAAACTATGACTTTTTTTAAAAAATATTTTTTATACAAGGGAAGTTTGTAATATCATAGACCCTAGTCAATCAAGAACAATAAAAATGGTTAAATTTTTTTTAACCCTTTCAAAAAAAAAAAAAAAAAAAAGAACTATGACCAGCTTGATAAATTTGACTTAAAAACTTTTTTATAGTATTTAAATTTAAATTAAATATTATTTATTTAATTTTTAAAATTATACTGTATATCCATTCTTTTTTTTTTTTGTTTTGCAAAACTGCTAATTAAGTTTTGCTAATATTTCTTTTAATTGATAATATGACTAATTCACTAAAATTTTTGCGAGATAATCAATCTTAAATAGGATTTTGTCAACTTTAACTTTGAAAAAAAAAAAAAAATCATTTTTGCTTAAACAACTATAACAAATATTGCCAATAAAATTATGTTAGTGATATATGCATTTACAAAATAAAGTAGTCTTTTTGTATAATCAAGAATTGTTATAATACATTTTGAACATCATTATAATTAATTTCATTGTTAAATTTTTACTGTATTATTTCATTCTTTCTAATTCTTTTTTATATTTTCTTGTTGTTTTGGTTTTTTTTTTTTTCTAATATAAATTTGTGTTGTATATTTTTATTATTAATAATAAAATTATGAAGAGATCTTATTTTGATTCAATTAATTTTTCCATATCCACGTTGATATTTTCTAATAGATATTTATAATTACAAAAAAAGGGAAAAAAAAGAAAAGAAACACCGTCTACAATATTTATTGGTCCCATAAGAATTTAGTGTTTTTTTTTTTTTTTTTTTTTGAGAATGAAGACATGAACTTTATTAACTGAATGAAGCCAAATCAGCTCGTACAAAGTTTTGAATGTGTGGTGGAGTATCCTCCATCCATACTAAAAAATCTGGTATGCTAATAGCATGTCTAGCCAGACTATGTGCTACAGAATTGCCTTCTCTTTTTGTATGAGAGCAAAGCATTGTGTCAAATCTTTGTGAGGACATTCTTACATCTTCCAGCAAAAGGCTTAGTGGAGATAAAGCGTATTCAGACTCTTTCAAAGCTTTGATGACAGCCAAAGAGTCCCCCTCAAGGATGGCATGATAAGAATTTAGTGTTAGTTACCCATGTTGGTGGAGTTAAACTTGTCACATTAAGCCAAAGTTTAGGCTGGTCCTTGCTCAATTGCTAAATAAATAAACAAAATATTTTTCCCGAGTTTTTTTTTTTTTTTTTTTTTTTTTTTTTGAGAGTCAAAAAATGGGGGTCTTGATGGTCATATTGCACCCCCGGGCAGGGAGCCAGTGGCCTCAGCCGAAGTAGCCCGATCTCGGGGCCTGACTGTACCACTGTCAGTGAGTCACCTTATCTCTGAGTTAAGAAAAAAATTTTATATATAATAATTTAAAATTTTATATTTATTTACCTTTAAAAAAAAATTTTGGGAATACCCCAAATTCTTTTTATGCCAATAATATTAAATTTTGGTTCATAATTTGAGCAACTTAACAATATATTGGGGTTTTTCAAGCAAAAAGGAAAAACTCAAAAAAAAAATTGAAATAAAATCTTTAAAAAAATTATAATAAAACTACTAAACGCTGGGCAGTGGCTTGATTCCTTGATTGAGCACACTGCCCAATACAAGACAATTTCCAACATTTTATTATTATTTTTCCTCACTAGACATATATTACTTCTCATTTTTATTTTTTGTTCTCTTGTTTATTCTTAACCACACACGTCTTCTATGTGTTTGGATAAATTATTTTTAGCCATTTTATATTACTATTCAACTTATTTTTGCTACTATTTATAGGCTCTACTGCACTTTTTAGTACTATTCATGGCCCACTGTACTATTTTAGCTAACTTTTACCTTTATCTACAATATTTTAAGCAAAAAAATTTCAGTTTAGCAAAATAAGCAGTTCCCAGACACTTTTTCATCTACGTTTTAAATTTTATTACATCTTCATCTACACTTTTACATCTACGTTTTGCCTTCCTCCTTATTCGTAACTTCTATGTCTTCTACCAGTACCAGTGTGGCAGTGTCTCTTCTCAAGTTTTGTGTTTCAAATTTCTCAATACGATTTTTTTTTTAGCTATACAGGTACCTTTGTTCATTTCTTTTCTTTTCATTTTTTTTTCCTTTTGAGGTTTTTTGCTGTACAAAATGCAAATTTGTTTTGGTTTTAAGAACAATTTTTTTTTTTTAAGTACAAACTTCATGCCAGCCAAATCTTGAATTTCGGCTGGTATTTACCGAAACGTTCTAAAACACCCGAAATAAACCGGAATGACCCGAAATTTTTTCAAAGTAGAATAGGGTGGGCTATTGTTCCAGTTTGTTTACCAGCACAGTATTTTCCAGCCGAAACAAAACGGAACAGAATTAATAACATTAAATTAAACCTAATTACCTAAAGGCTAAAAGGAAATAAAATTGTATAATTTATGCTTCTTAAGGAACTCCCTAGACAAAATTCCTGGAGCTGCCATTGTGTACCACACAACCATTGATTCTAAATAGAACAAAATTGCATACTTCTCTTAGCAACCCAAGTGTTGCCTCCCAAGGTATTTACATCTCTCTCTATTTCTTTTTGGGTTTTCAGATAAGTACAGTATCACTCAGTAGTTCTGATGGCCAACTACTAACGTGAAAAATATTATTTATAAGACTTTAGTAAAACCCTACGTGGGATCCTTAGGGATTTTAATTTTCAGTTGTGGGATCAATCAATTGCATTTTTTAAGATTATTGACTTAGCTTAAAACTCTTTCAAAAATTATTCCTTAATATTCTCAATCATATCAAGAAAATATTTGGACTTCTACAAATTGCAATAATGTCCATCAATACATTGCAATTGACCCCTAAAGATTAAAGAATTACATATGAGGTCCTGTTACTTACAATTTTATATATTTGTCCTCCCATCACACTATATTCCCCATAAGCCACTAGGACTGGATTAATATTACTGTTATGTCCCTAACTTATGCAACCCTTAATTTCATAATTCTATTGGACTCCAAAATATCTTTAAAAAATACTTTTGAAAAAAGTCATTGGCCAATTTTGTCTTGAGTCTAACTCTAATATGAAAATCAACTGAATATACTGCCTTCTTTAGAAACTGGTGGATTCATTATTGAGCATTTACATATTTTACTCGTTACACATATAAACCAGTGTGTTTGTATATAGCCTTTGAAATAGTATCACCAATTGACATTGTCAAAGCTATGTGCATAATAAATAAATATACACAAACCTCTCATGTTTAAGGACAATAAGAAATGGGTTGTGTGCTAGCTGCCCCAGCTCCCAACTCATTTGGAGAATGATTCTTCTCATTCTTTTCTAAATTCCAATTTTCATCTTCAAGAATTTTATTTTGTATTTTGCTTCCTTTCTCTACCATTCCTTATTATGATTTTATTTTTTATATACTGGTCTCTGTATCAATTTTCTCCTCCTCCTCTCTATTATAAAAATTATTAAAGAATCAGTTTACTTTGAAAAATGGCAACGAAACTGGTTTGAAACATTCTGATTTTCACTCAGATGCAAAGCCTCAATATAAATCGAAGGCGTTGGATGAAACTGAACTAGTAGCTCACGTGAGGGAATGGGAATAATGGAATTTGGAAGGAATCAAGGTTTTGCATAAATTTCTTTCTGAGTGCATATACTACTACTAAAAGCAATTTAGTTTTGACAAAATAAGTTGTAGCTTTAGGCTACAACATTACATAATATCTTTTTTTATTTAATTTGAATTTTTACAAATCCATGTTTGATTACATTTTCTTCTTATATCCTCGTACTTGTAAAATTTATAGAAAATTAAAGATCAATAACTACGTCATCAATAAATTTTTTAAATTACAAATTTTTGTAATTTAAAATTATGTATAAAATATAAGCTTATAGATTATATAGTAAATAATATCTAATTGACACAAAAGTTGACATGTGTATTAATAGTGTAAAGAATATGCAATTCAATAGTTAGATTTTCAAAATATGCAGTAATATTTATTTTATCGAGTAAGGTTGTAGACTTATGCTACAATCAATTTTGTAGCTATACTTTGTATATTTAGTTATATCAAATGATTTTTTTTTTAGAAACAAACACACACACACAAGGGAGAGAGAATAGGTGCCCCTCAAAAACCAATATTATACATTTTTATTTGATATTAAATTATATTTTCACATACATGATAATTATGGGTATTTTCGTTGTTTAAATGTGGCATGTGATGTCAGCTATGTAAAAAAAATCATTTTTATGGTTAAGGAACAAAAAAACAAAGAGTAATGCTTTTTTCATAAATTATTTAATTATTCTAAATGGTGGATATTAATCAGGGATAGGCCCAAAGGGGGCCCTGCCCCCTCCCTCCCTAATGCCAAAAAAAAAAAAAAAGAAAAAAAAAAGAAGGGTAAATTGGGTATAAAAATCAAGTTTAGGGCCTTTAGGCCCCTCCAAGAACATATTAGCCTAGGCCCGGCCCAACAAGGAAAGATACACTGTTTAAAAAATAAAATAAAATAAAATAAAGAGAGAGACGAGAGAGATTGAGAGATAATCAAGCATCAACCACAACCACCACCACTGGCCATTGACCTATCGACCACGTCGTCGGCCTCTCCATTCGATCTGCCCAATTTCAAGTATTTAAAACCTAATACTGATATGATTTTTCTTTGATGCTATTTCTCCACACCATACGTTTGTAGTTTGTGCGAATATGTGATTGTGGTGTTTGTGTTTTTTTGCTGAGGATGATTGTGAATTTAATATATGAATAATTGATTAGTGAACGTGTGATTGTGTTTGTGAATCTGTCTCTCACTCTCAGAGACCGAAAATTATATAGCTTTGCTGTGAGTAAAGTTATATTATTATTATTTTATACAAAGAGTAGGGGCTGTAAAAAATAATATATTATATATAAAATAATGTTCATTTGTTTGACTGCTCTGCAACAATAGAAACATGCACATTGCACATGAAAGAAATTGAAGCTTGCTAAATTGTACAACAATGGCGGAAACAACAACAAAACAATGAGAGAGAGAGAGAGAGAGAGAGAGAGAGAGAGAGAGAGAGAGAGAGAGAGAGAGAGAGAGAGAGAGAGAGAGAGCAGTTTCTAGAAAATGCGTCAGTGTATTCTATTTCACAAGCTTGACAATACATTGACCCACATCTCTTTATATAGCATAATTACACTACACTAAGAAACTTCTAGAGGCAAAACTATTACAACAAACTGACAACCATATTCCAAATTATGCTCCATGAAATTAGGAGTGACAGTTGGAAGACAGTTATGGCTCAACTGCTCACTGAAAGGCCATAGCTGAAGAACCAGTCCTTGATAGAAGTAGAGCTTTTCTGGAACAATGGCTAATGAGGAAGACTTGAACCAAAATGAACTCATTTATCATCAAAGCTAAGTGACACTGTTTTGTCCAAGTAAAACGATATCGTATCATAGTCAAATAGCCATTAACTAGCCATTAGCTTCTTCCTCCTCTATTTTCTAATCCTGTTGCCTTTGGTTGTTAGTGCTTGCTTTCACAGCACAAATTTGGCCTGTCCACAGGTCGTTTTGGGTTGGGTTTGTGCCCAACCCGGAACCGACCCGATAAGTTCGAGTCTCTCATTTCTGGACTCGCCGCCGACCAGTGAACGGAATCGGGTCAGGTGGTCGGATTTTCTCGAATTCTGGTTGGTCCTCGGTCGAAGTTGAAAATTTCGAAACTATGCCAGATTTTCACCGGAAACCACCAAATTTGGTTGAGATTGGGCCGAATCTATTGAGATTTGGTCAGATCTCGAAGAGATCAGGCTGAACTCGATGAGATTTCGCTGGATCTCAGTGAGTTCTCGGTGGATCTCGAAGAGAATAGGCTGAATCTCGATGAGACCTCATCGGATCTCAATGAGATCTCGGTGGATCTCGAAGAGATAAGGCCTGATCTCGACTTAACGGACAAAACGACCGGCGAAACACACCCATTAGTGGAGAAAAACTAATTTTTCAGTGCATAGACAGTCGGACCAGTTAAGATCTGGTTTTTATGCTCAAACCCGTTATTCGACCCGCCGTTATTGGCTTTTGGGGACGAAGACCCGTCGTCGACCGTCACCGGCGTCGGGTCGGCCGATTTTCGGGTCGGGTTGGGTGTGTGCCGGGTCTAGTTGGACACCCTTAGCACAAATAAAGCAACAGAGGGCAATCCAATATTAGGAAAATGTAGTAGTATAAATTCATAATGTTGTTTTTTTGCTCAATGTTTGTTGTTTTATGGATTTTGTATTGTCGTTTGCTTGGCTTTTGGATTAGGTCCATTTAGGATTTAACAAGTTTTGGTATTGCTGGTTATTTTGTCTTTTGAAATATGGGTGTTTTTAATGTGTTTTTGATATTATCAGCGGTATCAGGTATGAAAGTGAGAGTTTAGGATGCTCAAAAATATTCATATTCATAATGTTGGTAGTGGGTAAGTAAGGGTGTGTTTGGGGCATGGGTGAGTACAAAGATAAAAAAGACAATTAATTATATATTAAACATGTCACAAATTTTTTTTTCATATTTCAGACCACCCTAGCTTGAAATCTGGGTTGTCCCTGATATAATTGAATATCCCACTAGAGCTTACGCTTGCGTAAGCTCATTGAGGTAGTAACTTTAAGCAAACAAGTGGTATAATGTAACAAGTACATACATTGAACTAGATTCAATCAAGAACATCCTATGAAGCGATCACTGTTAGTTAAAAGGTTGTTTTATCATAATCATTTCAGATTCCTGACCAATTGCAGCACTAGTTAATGGGGTGAATCACCCAAATCTTGAATCAACTAGTAGATCATCAACATAGGGGCCCAATAGAAAAGAAAAGAATAGATTGCTTTCTTCATTCCATATCAAGCTTAAGCTTCAATCTCTTCTTCATTCACTCATCTGCTCCTATATTTAAGGAGCTCTGTCTGTCCTCACAAACGTAGCCTTAAAATAATAAAGCAATCCTTGTTAGAGGCTGCAGAAGCTCTGAAATTGACTTTATTGTTTTCTCTAATTGGGTATTTCTAAAATTTCCCAGAAAGTGTTATATCGTAGAGTGCTAGCTTAGCAGTGCCATCGTCATGGGACAAACACAATCCTCTCCGCCTCCGGTATGAAATATTCATATTTCTTGTTATCAATTCAACAGTATGACCAAATTAACTATGTATCACATAACCTTTTTTTTTATTTTTTTAATCCTTTTCTTCCTAAACCCTCAAACACTTTATACATGAAAATATGTCAAATAAACTAAAAAGCCCCTTGCCAATCACATAACTTTCTTAGACTTTAGTTTCTAACGTTAAGTTTTTCCATTTCTAAAGTCTAAAAGCTAACATATGAGTAATAATAGATAGATTATCTCCTAACCAATCCAAAAATACCGTATTATTGAAATCTTTTACATAGTTACTCATTCTATATTCATTGTCATCAGCATTTGACCATCTAGTTAGGTTGCTATTTATCCAAAAAAGAAAAACTATCTAGGATGATAGAGCGGAAAAAGATGTCAATTTAATATATAATGTAATTGTATATAGATTAATTATATTGATTCTACAGGAAATTATTATTTACTTTCGGAGTACCATAAATACGTACTCTCTCCTCTCACATGAATGGTGGGTCTCACTAATTAAATTCATGGTAGGACTCACCATTTATGTGAGATGAGGGACTACATATTTTAGGTACTCCGAGAGTACCTAATAATTTTCCTGATTCTACAACAATAGTAAGTAGCTTCATTCTCAAAACTTTAAAAGGTTGGTAATGGATATTCAATAGACTAGTGAGGCTCAACTTATGTATTTTTTTTTTTTTCTTCATTCTAATCTATATGAAGTCATGTACTTTTTGGTTAAACTTGCTTATAATATTAATTAGAAACAACCATTCTATTAAAAAAAAAGCTCGCTTTTATCACAATACATTAAATCACAAATCAAATTACAAATTAAATAAAAATTTATTCACCCCCCTCAAATTTTAAATTTACTTTTTCAAAATTTAAATTGGCCCTCAAAATTTTCAACTAGTCCAATAAAAGTAAAACCCAACAAAATCAATTTGGCAAAAAAATAATTATAATAATTTTGATTAAAAAAACCATCAAAAAAGAAATTTTTTTTTTTTTCTTTTTTTCTTTTTTTTCTTTTTTTTTTTTTTGCATTAGGGAGGGAGGGGGGCAGGTCCCTTGGGCCCCCTTTGGGCCTGTCCCTGATTAATATCCACCATTTAGAATAATTAAATAATTTATGAAAAAAGTATTACTCTTTGTTTTTTTTTTTTTCCTTAACCATAAAAATGATTTTTTTTACATAGGTGACATCACATGCCACATTTAAACAATGAAAGTACCCATAATTATCATGTATGTGAAAATGTAATTTATTATCAAATAAAAATGTATAATATTGGTTTTTGAGGGGCACCTATTCTAACATAGCTATATTTTGTTTTCTCTCTCCCTTGTGTGTGTGTGTTTGTTTCTTAAAAAAAAATCATGTGATATAAAACTAAATATACAAAGTTTAGCTACAAAATTGATTGTAGCATAAGTCTACAACCTTACTCAATAAAATAAATATTACTGGATATTTTAAAAATCTAACTATTAAATTGCATGTTCTTTACACTATTAATATACATGTCAACTTTTGTGTCAATTAGATATTATTTATTATATAATCTATAAACTTATATTTTATACATAATTTTAAACTACAAAAATTTGCAATTTAAAAAATTTATTGATAACGTAATTATTGATCTTTAATTTTCTATAAATTTTACAAGTATAAGGATATAAGAGGAAAATGTAATCAAACGATGGATTTATAAAAATTCAAATTAAATAAAAAAAAAGATGTTATGCAAAATGTTGTAGCCTAAAGAAACAACCAATTTTGTGGCTAAATTTTGTCCAAACTGAATTGCTTTTAGTAGTAGTATACGCACTCAGGAAAAAAAAAAAAAATGCAAAACCTTGATTCCTTCCAAATTCCATTATTCCCATTCCCTCACGTGAGCTGCAAGTTCAGTTTCATCCAACACCTTCGATTTATATTGAGGCTTTGCATCTGAGTGAGAATCAGAATGTTTCAAACCAGTTTCGTCGCCATTTTTCAAAGTAAACTGATTCTTTAATAATTTTTAATAATAGAGAGGAGGAGAAGAAAATTGATACAGAGACCAGTATATAAAAATATAAAATCAAAATAAGGAATGGTAGAGAAAGGAAGCAAAATACAAAATAAAATTCTTGAAGATGAAAATTGGAATTTAGAAAAGAATGAGAAGAAAGAAAAGAAAAGAATAGATTGCTTTCTTCATTCCATATCAAGCTTAAGCTTCAATCTCTTCTTCATTCCCTCATCTGCTCCTATATTTAAGGAGCTCTGTCTGTCCTCACAAACGTAGCCTTAAAATAATAAAGCAATCCTTGTTAGAGGCTGCAAAAGCTCTGAAATTGACTTTATTGTTTTCTCTAATTGGGTATTTCCAAAATTTCCCAGAAAGTGTTATATCGTAGAGTTAGCAGTGCCATCGTCATGGGACAAACACAATCCTCTCCGCCTCCGGTATGAAATATTCATATTTCTTGTTATCAATTCAACAGTATGACCAAATTAACTATGTATCACATAAATTTTTTTTTTTTGAATCATTTTCTTCCTAATCTTTCAAGCACTTTATACATGAAAATATGTCAAATAAACTAGAAAGCCTCTTGCCAATCACATAACTTTCTTAGACTTTAGTTTCTAACGTTAAGTTTTTCCATTTCTAAAGTCTAAAAGCTAACATCTGAGTAATAATAGATAGATTATCTCCTAACCAATCCAAAAATACCTTATTATTGAAATCTTTTACATAATTACTCATTCTATATTCATTGTCATCAGCATTTGACCATCTAGTTAGGTTGCTATTTATCAAAAAATGAAAAACCATCTAGGATGATAGCGTGGATAAAGATGTCAATTTAATATATAATGTAATTGTATATAGATTAATTATATTGATTCTACAACAACAATAAGTAGCTTCATTCTCAAAACTTTGAAAGGTCGGTAATAGATATTCAATAGACTAGTGAGGCTCAACTTATGTATTTTTTTTCTTCATTCTAATCTATATGAAGTCATGTACTTTTTGTTTAAACTTGCTTATAATATTAATTAGAAACAACCATTCTATTAAAAAAAAAAAAAGCTCGCTTTTATCACAATACATGAAATCACAAATCAAATTACAAATTAAATAAAAATTTATTCACCCCCTCAAATTTTAAATTTACTTTTTCAAAATTTAAATTCACCCTCAAAATTTTCAACTAGTCCAATAAAAGTAAAACCCAACAAAATCAATTTGGCAAAAAAATAATTATAATAATTTTGATTAAGAAAAAACCATCAAAAAAGAAACAAAATTCTTAGCTAGCCCATTCCTCAACCCATGGCCCTGCCAATAATATTAACAAAACTCTAATTCTCTTTTAACAAATTCCAAATCATCAGTTCTCAAAACAAAAATAATAATAATAAAAATTCCAAATAATCTATATCTATATATATACATATTCAGTTTTCACTTATGTGATAATTTTTAGGTTGCAAATACAAATCCTCTATAACCACCCCACCCCCACCCCCAAAAAAATGTAGTTCACTAGTTGAACATATCAAATACTGCCAAGCATTTAATCACTGCCCAACACTTGAGCGAGCTGGTCCCATTTCCACACTTGCCAGATCCCAAATAAAGTTCCTTAATATATTCCCTTAGTTCCCATACATTCTGCTCCATTGATGCCTTACTGTGAACTTTTGTAATAGGACATGGAAAGCGAGTGGAGAAGGAGAAGAGAGGAGGAGGAGAATGCAAGAAGGAGAAGAGAGGAGGAGGATGCAAGAAGGAAAAGAGAGGAGGAGGATGCAAGAAGGAAAAGGGAGGATGAGGAGAATGCAAGAAGGAAAAAAGAGGAGGAGGATGCAAGAAGGAAAAGGGAGGAGGAGGAGAATGCAAGAAGGAAAAGAGAGGAGGAGGATGCAAGAAGGAGAAGAGAGGAGGAGGAGGATGCAAGAAGGAAAAGGGAGGAGGAGGAGAATGCAAGAAGGAAAAAAGAGGAGGAGGATGCAAGAAGAAAAAGAGAGGAGGAGGATGCAAGAAGGAAAAGGGAGGATGAGGAGAATGCAAGAAGGAAAAAAGAGGAGGAGGATGCAAGAAGGAAAAGGGAGGAGGAGGATGCAAGAAGGCAAAAAGAAGAGGATGAAAAAAGGAAAAAAGAAGAGGAGGATGCAAAAAGGAAAAAGGAGGAGGAGGATGCAAAGGCGAAATTCGAATCTCACAAAAAAATGATGGAGCAATTAAAAGGGCAATCTCGGCTTCCGAAATTTGCTATCCCGAGACGCTACGAGATATGGCTGAAACCAGACTTAAGCATGTGCAAGTTTGCTGGGTCTGTGGCTATCGAGCTCAACATCGTGGCAGATACTAGCTTCATCGTCCTCAATGTTGCTGAACTCTCCATTGATACCACCTCTTTATCTTTCACTCATCACCCAACTACTGCAAACTCTTCTAATTCTAACCAGGTCACGATTATTAAACCTATCTTATCTTTCTATCAGCCTAACTACTTTACTTTAAAAGTTAGTTTAAACTAATATAACTGCTTTAACTTACATATAAACTTTCTAAATATGTCTTGTTAAACTTTAGTTTAGTGCTTTGCTTGCTTTATAGATGTTATTGATGTTGTTAAGCTCTAGCTTATTAAGCTGATCAAAGAAATAGTCAACCTTTCTATTATCTAAATGCGAGATTGACTTACTGAGTTGTCATTTATCATGCCAAACCAAATGCCATGTTGTTTAAAAATAAAACACTAAACGAATAAATGAATTAAGTTTTGGACTTGGGCAGGTGTTGAAGCCTTTATATGTTGATGTGGTTGAGGAGGATGAGATTTTGGTTTTGGACTTTGCTGACACACTTCCCATTGGGATCGGACTTCTCACCATCGCTTTCAAAGGAACTTTGAACGACAAAATGAAGGGCTTCTATACAAGGTACACCACTCAAGTGATGCTTGTTACGATCATACTAAAAAATTTATTACATAACTCTTACTATTAGGGTAATTACACTCCCTTCCTTTGGGGTTTGGGGAAATGACTCTCCACCCAAATTTGAAGGGAAAAAACACTTTCCTTTCTTTACATCCAATTGACCAAATTTTGTTAAATTAATACTATTTAAAATGTTGTGTGGTAACCTGCCTTTTGTTTTTAAAAATTATCCTCCATTTCAGATTGTTTTAAATTTTTAACTTAAGTGTATTTAAAAAATATTAAGTATGAATTTTGCTTGTTGTTATTATTTTTCTTTTTTCAATGGGTTATGGAGAGATTTACCATTGCAAGTGTTTTGATACTAGATAAATTTTGTATTTTTATTCTAAATTTATCAATCATTTTTTTATCAACCACAATTAAACTTTTGAAAAGAGATTCTTGTAGAAGTTTAGAATATTTCATTACTAATATAAACAAAATGGGTTCGTGTTAATTTTTTCAAATGTCAATGAAAGGGAGTGTTTTTTTTTTCCCTTTAAGTTTGGGGTGAAATGTCATTCACCCAAACCTTAAGAGATAGTAGTGTAATTCTCTCCCAAAAAAATAATAATAATAATAACATGCCAACCCTATTGATGGACTATTATTCACATGTGTGTAATAGTGTGGGTTAAGTAGTGAAGTCCACAATGAAGACTGTCGAAGCATTTTACCATTAATATTGTATTTGCACCAACAAAGACTAATGAGAAGAGTTAGTAGTTAATATAACATAGTTTGGCTCATACCCATTGGCTTAAACTTTTGGATTAAATGGTGTCTTCATGTGTTATATAAACTACTTAATTGCAATCTTCCCTAAGAGTCCTCTCACCCTCTATATAAAATTTTTTATAAGAAAAAAAGTGCTTTCAAATATACTTAGAATGATTAGATTTTTTTTATTTCCAATGAAGATTGAGATTATCAGGCAAGCCTTTGACCATAGCAATTAAAGATTTAAGTTGATGTATATACTCTCTTTAATAGGATTGAACCTAGCAATGAGTTCAATCTTCACCATTTACTTATAAATGGAGCTAAATGTCTTCTGTTCTCTGCTAAATGAGAATTTTACTAGTAATGTGTATATATTTAAGTTGTTATTTTGCTTTCTAGTACATATGAGCACAATGGTGAGAAGAAGAATATGGCAGTTACACAGTTTGAACCAACTAATGCTAGGCGATGCTTTCCGTGTTGGGATGAACCTGCTTGCAAGGTGTCACAATCTCTCTCCCTTGGTTAACTTAGATCTTGTCCTTCTTTTGCTAAAATCAAATTTTATAACTGACTGCATTTTTTTTTTTTTGACAAAATAACCAACTGCACTTCATGTTGCATTTTAGATCAGAAGTAGATTTGCTTGATTCTGTTTCAAAAGAATGCAAACAAAAGCTTATTTGGCCCTTCTTATTTGGCATTGCAGGCGATGTTCAAAATTACATTGGATGTGCCATCACAATTAGTAGCTCTTTCCAACATGCCAATTATTGAAGAAAAAGTGGATGGGGATCTGAAGACAATTTCATATCAAGAATCACCCATTATGTCTACATATTTGGTGGCAATTGTAGTTGGTTTGTTTGATTATGTCGAACATCTTACATCTGATGGTAAAAAAATACACTGTGTTCATTGTTTCCTGTGTATTATGATTCTTGTTCTTGATAGTGTAATCTTACATCACTTTACAGGAATTAAAGTTCGAGTATACTGTCAGGTTGGTAAAGTAAATCAAGGGAATTTCGCATTGGACGTTGCTGTTAGGACACTTGAATTATACAAAGAGTAAGTTTTACTATGAATCATCACCAAACTATTAATCACGAGACACAGTATACAAGTCTTTAGCTAAATAATGCATTTAAGTGGACACTGGAATATGGATATTAACGATCCTTCAAGTCGTTACATTTTGGTGCTTGTGTTGTGTTATTTGAAATTCCAATTAACCACGATAATTTCTGCAGATACTTTGCTGTGCCTTACTTTCTTCCCAAATTGGATATGGTTGCGATTCCTGATTTTGCTTTTGGGGCCATGGAAAATTATGGTTTAGTTACATGTTGTGAAAGAAATTTGATCTATGACAATCAACATTCCGCAGCTGCTAATAAGCAAAGGGTAATATGCATGTTGTGAATGCTGCTCTTTTTGTTAGAATTTCATTTGCTTAATATAGTATGGAGTTATTGTTTTAATAGCACTACACAAAGTGTTTAATTATTATTTTTCCTTAGGTTGTGATTGTCGTAGCCCATGAATTAGCACATCAGTGGTTTGGCAATCTTGTAACGATGGAATGGTGGACTCATTTGTGGCTAAATGAGGGGTTCGCAACATGGGTATATATTGCATTTGATTGCAACAGATCCAAACTGAGCTGTTTATTAAAATTTCAAGATTGGTTTGTTTATATATCAAGCCTCAAAGGTTGGCTTAAGCCTGGCTTGATTATTAAAATAAACTAACATAACTATTTTTGGTGGAACGTAGCCCAAGCTCTCCGTAAATGGATCTGTTTTTTACGCCCAGCATGGGTCATGTCTCTATATATTATTCCTTATTACACTGCATGCTTTTAAATTATATATCGGTTATGTGAATGTGTTTAGGCCAGTTATTTAGCAGCTAATCACTTGTTCCCAGAATGGCAAGTGTGGACTCAGTTTCTTAATGACTGTACAGAAGGCCTTAGGCTGGATGGGCTTGCAGAGTCCCATCCCATTGAGGTAATTCTGCATGCACTATTTTTTTTTTTCCTAAGTATAATTGTTTTTTAAGAAATTAGTATTGTTACTTTTTAGAGTATATCTTTACATAAGCATAATTTTTTAGGTGGAGATAAATCATGCTAGAGAGATTGATGAAATCTTTTCTGACACAATGAGTGACAAAAAAGGTGCATATGTTATCCAAATGCTGCAAAGCTATCTTGGTTCAGAATGCTTCCAGGTTGGTTGTTGGATTTTCTTTTGGTATATGCTTCATTTCCCAAGTACAAATATTTCTTGTTAATCAAGAAACTCTTTTCCCTCCACCCCAAATTCACATGAAATTTATGTCATGAAAACCCTTCAAAAATTTTGTCTTCGAGAAAGATAGAGCAATAGTAACTTTGTAGTTGCAAGTTCTAAAGAGATTACAATGGTTTTGGTAAAAAATTGTAGGCTAGTATGAAACAAGTTTAGGAAGAAACCATTATCATGATGAATACTATATAACTACCATTTTGAAAAGTTCTTATTTCTTTTCTATATAGTAACAATGGTTATACTCATCTAGATAAGAAATACTCTTAGAAAGTTTATCTACTTGATATCTGGTAACATATCCTTCAGCTTGATTAGCTTCTAGATTTTTTCTTGGCTGCCATGTATTACTTAAGTTATTGTAGTTACTGTTCATTCTGTTATGGTCCATCTTCGTCAACCTATCATCTTCGACAATATATGAGATAATTGTTCCAATTTTTCCATTGGATTAAGAAGCTTAGCTAGTCAATTTTTGCTCATTTGTAAAATATTTCTTATGTAACTGTATGTCAGTTAATTATCTTTTTTCTCGCATCTGTAAATCAGAGGTCACTTGCTTCATATATAAAAAAATTTGCTTGCTCAAATGCGAAAACAGAAGATTTATGGGCTGCACTTGAGGAGGGATCCAGTGAGCCTGTGAACCAGCTAATGAATTCATGGACAAAGCAAAAGGGGTACCCAGTTGTCTCTGTCAAAGTCAAAGAGCAGAAATTGGTGTTTGAGCAGGTTTCTTGTGTCTAGTCTCTTTCACTCATTTTTTCCTAAAATAACATATCTTAACCCTGATGCATACTATGTCGTTTCATTTTGTAATGAGTGTCACTTAATAATATTTTGAGAACTTACTGAGTTCTGACAAATCAATATAATAATGGCAGTCACAATTTTTGGCAAGTGGTTCTCTTGGGGAAGGGCAGTGGATTGTTCCAATAACATTATGCCGTGGCTCTTATGATGTGCACAAGAATTTTCTACTGCAAACAAAGTCTGAAACTCTTGATATGAAAGAGCTCCCAAGTGACGGGAGCAAATTAGCATCTTCTTGGGTAAAACTTAATATCAATCAAACTGGCTTCTATAGGGTTAAATATGATGAGGACCTTGCAACTAAGCTCCGATATGCAATCGAGAACAAATATTTATCTGCAACAGACAGATTTGGTAATTTTGATATTTGTACCCGTACATCTTATGATAGTATGTGTTTATGGTAGAATAGAGCACTTAACACAACCTATTTTTGTTTTAACAGGAATCCTAGATGATTCATTTGCCCTTTGTATGGCTCGCCAACAGCCTTTGAATTCATTGCTTACCTTGATGGGTGCTTATAGTGGGGAACTTGAATATACCGTGCTGTCTAATTTAATCAATGTAACGTTCACCTCTTGTTTAAGACTTAGTAGATTTTATTTGTGCTATTAGTCCTAATTCTAATCCCTCTATTCACAGATAAGTTATAAAGTAGAAAGAATTGCAGCTGATGCAAACCCTGAATTGCTGGAATGCATTAAACAATTTTTTATTACCCTTTTCCTACGTTCAGCAATGTAAGTTGTCTTACATACAAATAATTGAAATTCCTTTGGTGGTCCTTGTTTATAAGTCATTCTGGTTGCTCTGTCTATTGTTTTTTCGATATAAGTGATATCTTTTAAGTTGATTTTATTCCATTTGATTGAGAAAGCCCCCCACGATGTTAACTATTGAGGTACTAGAATGTTTGAAAATACATTTCCACAGATTTATAGCATGAGTGTATCATTTCTTTATATATTGAATAATTAGATTATTAATAGGTGATTGATATGCTAATTTGATTGGGAAAGTTTTTATAGGGAATTGAAAAAACTGTCAAAACAATTAATTACTTTTTCGTTTTTCCATAAAAAATTTCTTAAAATGGTTTACTAATATATACCCTAAGAGCACATGATAGTAAATCCCATATTTATATATCTGACATTTTCTGAATTAAGTCAATCTTTTTCGTACTTAAATAGGGTTGCAAATACCAAATAAAAAGCAGACAGGTTTTGTTTTTCTTTAAATCTAAGAGACAGCTGTAAATGTCTCAGAATGTAAAAAGTGTGTTGTTAAGGAAGAAGAAAAAGTCACTTAAAGGATTGTTGCGATTCCTCATTCAAGTTTTGTTGTGATCGACTCACAAAGTTTTACCTCAAGATCTAGGATACAGATATTTCTTGCATTATTTGACTTATATGAATATCTATTTCTTTTATTTGGAGATATTTTATATATGATTTGTCAAGATTAAATCGTCATATATACTAATAATTATATTGAATAAACCTTAGACATCAAGTCTGAAGTTGCATAATATGAATAAAACTTTCTAAGGAAGCATGTAGGATGTTAGAAAAAGCTTTAAGGGGAAGAGATCTCTGACTCGACGGTTGCAAACCACGAACGACTTATATGAGACCTTACATGCTAATGAAAACCCGATTGTATGATTTTATCACTAACACAAATAATTAGCCCTTAAAAACTTTGAGCAAGTCCAAGAGCTATATTGCTCAGTAGCATAATTTGCTCTCCTTTATGAGGAGAACCAACATTCAAATCTCCCTCCCACATTGTTGTGACTATCGAAATATTATTTATATATGTGTGTGTGTGTGTGTGTGTAGGGCAAGATTAGCTTCTTTTTTATTTTCATTCTTCCATTTATTTTGTTCAATTTTGAATTCCTTTGCAGGAAGCTTGGTTGGGAGCCTAAGAAAGGTGAGAGCCATCTAGATGCAATGTTAAGAGGAGAGGTTTGGACTGCCCTTGCTGTGTTTGGATATGATCCGACACTAAAAGAAGCAAGTAGGCGTTTTCATGCATTCTTGGATGACAGAAATACACCACTCCTCCATCCTGACATAAGAAAGGTCGGTAAAAAAAAGCATTGGTCAATTACTAGTATTTACCTATCTACAATACCTATCAAGTTTTCTAATGGGCTGTGGTTGCAGGCAGCATATATGGCTGTAATGCGGAGAGTCAACAGCTCAAACAGATTTGGTTTTGAATCTCTTTTGAGAGTTTATAGAGAGACTGATTTGAACCAGGAGAAAACTCGTGTCCTAAGTAATAAACATATCATTGTTTGAAATGTTACAAAATTATTTGAATCTCTCTAGTATGTTGGAGTCATGTATCTTTTTGTGCTTGTAGGTTCATTAACATCTTCTCCAGATCCCAGCATAATTCTTGAAGCTCTCAACTTTTTGTTGTCTTCTGAGGTATAATTGGGAAGGTTAAAATGTTTTTTCCGTGCTAGTTGATAAATATTGTCTAATGGAGCTTGGGATATTGATGTTGGCTTTATTTCCCATTTGATCTAGGTTTGTACTCAAGATGCTGTTCTTGGCCTGGCTGTTAGTAAGGAAGGACGTGAAATAGCTTGGGCATGGCTGAAGGTAATACTCAATTAGTAATGTAAAATGCAAAAAGCACATCAATGTGAAGAATTAAGAGGCCGCTTCTAAGATTTGATAAGCATATACAGGGGACAGGGCACTCATCTTCTTTCCTGTGGGAAGAACATGCATGGTTGTGCATCTCATGTACTTATTGCTGATAAAAAGGAAAATTGAGAAATGCTAGAGGTCAGATGTAAATTAATCATTTGGGCTAATGTGCTGAGAAATGAAGCCACATCTATATTGAAACTACTTGTTTAAATTAAAGTAGTGTTTCGATTAATCTTGGTCAGAGATTCCATCATGCTAATCTTAAACCATTGTTTCTCTAGCTTATTGTCGCTAAATTCTTTATGTATACATGAATGAAAGGGTACTTTGTTTTGATTTACTTTGGCACTGATCCCCTTTTATTCTATTCCCATGTTCATCACGAGTACATTCCACTTTGTTGTCTAATGCATTTTTTCTACTTTACATGTGATTGAAATGCAGGATAACTGGGAGCACATTTCAAAAACCTGGGGTTCTGGATATCTAATTACTCACTTTGTCAACTCAATTGTCTCTCCGGTTTGTTTCTCCCTTCCTCCTTTCTCTCTCTTCCTCCTTTCTCTTTTTTCTGTTGTTAGTTCCACAAGTATTAGCTTTTGTCCTTTGTATCTCAATTACATATGCATAGAAGTTTAGTTTAGTAAAAAAAAAAGAAAAAAACAAAAAAAAACAAATGTATAGTTAAATTCAGTTACACTTTGTTATTGTTATTGCTTATCATTTTTTTTTTCTTTTTTCATGTTTTGTTCTATCTATCCCCCAGTTTGCTTCATTTGAGAAGGCCAACGAAATAGAGGAGTTTTTTGCAAATCATGCTGAGCCCAAGATTGCTAGAACCTTGAAGCAGAGCATTGAGCAAGTTCACATAAATGCAAATTGGGTTCAGAGTGTTCAAAATGAATAACATCTTGCCAAGGCTGTGAAGGAGTTGGTACACAAAAAGCACTAGGAGACACTTTTATTTGGCCTTTGTTGTCAAGACTCAAGAAGAAAGCAAGTGGACTATAAATTTCACAACTTTTCATAGTGTAAATTTGCCAAACAAGTGCGATAATAATGAATCAAACATACACACACACACACACACACACACATATATATATATATATATATTGTTTGTATATTAATAACATATCTTTTGGTGGGTTCTTTCTAGTTTCTACTTTTGGTCTCCCTTTTGTGTGTGTGAATGTGTTTTTGTTTGTTTTCTCTTTCTTCAATTTATTTTTAGTAAAAGTCTAATATAGCATTTTTGGTGTTAATGCATGTTCCCCACATATTATCTTTGCACTACAATGAAGTATACCGTATTTCAAGTGTATACTTCCTCCCACTCACAACTAAGTGGGTCCCATAGCTAGTGGGTCCCACCAACAGTGAGTGTGAGGAAAAAAACACCCGAAATCGGGTGTATTTTTTTCCTATACTACAGCCTGATTTTAGTGGCCTCCCTTAAATGACATGCACTGTCTTTCTCCTAAAAAGAAAAAAGATTAAACAAAGTGATAATGGGTTTTGGTCCTCTCTAATCCATTGTCATCTACCGGCTTTTTTTTTTTTTTTTTTGAGCAACGTCATCTAGTGTTTTTAAAATCTCAACCTCAGACTTTGATGTTAGTGTTAATTTGATCTTTTATTCTTTTCTAATAAATTTCACAACTTTTCATAGTGTAAATTTGCCGAAAAAGTGTGATAATAATGAATCAAACATATTTATATATATATATATATATATATATATATTGTTTGTATATTAATAACATATCTTTTGGTGGGTTCTTTCTAGTTTCGACTTTTGGTCTCCCTTTTGTTTGTGTGAATGTGTTTTTGTTTGTTTTCTTTTCTTCAATTTATTTTTAGTAAAAGTCTAATATAGCATTTTTGGTGTTAATGCATGTTCCCCACATATTATCTCTGCACTACAATGAAGTATACCCCGTTTCAAGTGTATACTTCCTCCCAATCACAACTGAATGGGTCCCATAGCTAGTGGGTCCCACCAACGATGAGTGTGAGGAAATATACACCCGAAATAGGGTGTATTTTTTTCCTGTACTACAGGCTGATAGCGGCCTCCCTTAAATGACATGCACTGTCTTTCTCCTAAAAAAATAAAAAGATTAAACAAAGTGATAATGGGTTTCGGTCCTCTCTAATCCATTCTCATCTACTATTTTTTTTTTTTTTGAGCAACGTCATCTAGTGTTTTTAAAATCTCATCCTCAGACTTTGATGTTAGTGTTAATTTGATCTTTTATTCTTTACTTTTTTTTTCTTTTTTTTTTGGTCATGTTTGTATAGCATCTTTTATACTCCTATTAAGTCACATCAATGTAACATCTTGTTCCATCTCAGTCCATTCAATCCACTTCAGTCCAATTTAATCCATCCAATCCATTTCAATTGTAAAATCTATTAGTAAATAAATAAATGAGTTAACTTAATTAGTTTGTCCAAATCTTTTAGTACAAGAAATCATTTAAGCAAATTTTAAATTAATATTAATCAAACAATGAGATCTTTTAAATAACGCATCTTATAAATGTTTTCATGTAAATTTTTAATCGTAAATATAACATTTAAACGATACCATTTACTAACTAAAAAATTTACAAAGTGACATGATTTGTTAGTTTCATATCAACAACATAATAAACAAATTCCTAATTATATTTCAGCGATACTGTGTGTGAGGACCAAAGGGACATACAGAAAATTGGGCCTTAGTTGGGCTCTAAATGGGCCTAGCTAAAGGTCTAAACGAGCTACGCAAGCCCATATAAACCGAGAGGAAGACTCTGAGAAGGTAGTTAGTTCAAAGAAGGAACTTGGAGATGGATGAGCCGAGGAAGCTAAAGAGTTTATGGGCCGAGCTGAATGTATCAGTCCAAGGAAGGTAACAGTAACTAGCCTAGATGAGGCTTGGAGGAAACTTCCTAACGAAGCTATTGTCACCTCCACATTAAATGCACTGCACCAACACGACCCTTTATTTAGCTATTGTTACAAGATAATAATTTTTTATTTAGGTGTTATTATTTTATATTTAATAATTATTATACCAACACAATTTATTTATTTTGTTATTATTATAATAATTATTTATTTGGTAATGTTTATCAGAATAAATATAGAGTATCTTTTCTTTTTTTGGTTTAATATCATAATTTTCAATTCATAACTAAATTTTTTATAACATCTTTCATATAGTTCACGCTTCATAGAATGTCAGAAAGTTACCAATTCACATTATATGTAATTGAGAAAGTACAATACAGTGAGTTTCAATTAACTCAATTAATAAAGTTTTTTATGGTTGAATAAAAAATTTAGGGTTCAATTATAATTTGCTTGTTTGTTTTAGATGATGTGGGTAGTTTTTTTTTTTTTTTTTTTAATTTCTAAAAAGTAACGCACACCGTTTACTCATTTTTAAATTCTCTAATAATAAACAAATTCAAATTAAAAAATTATATTAAACTCAAAAAGAAAAAAAGTCCCGCTGCACAAACATAGCACGTGTGATGAAATTAGTAATATATTATAAGTTTATGATTTTTTTTTTTTTTTAAGAATATTATAAGTTTATAATAAAACCTTGCAATGACGGGGCCCAGTTTAACGAGTGTATTTTGTAAATTACACCTGACAGGAGGAGGATAGAAGCAAAGATCCACCAGTTGCGTAGAGACTAGACTATCACTAGAGAGAGCATTGGTTGCGTTGTGTTGTGTGACTTGTGTCCTCATCCAAAGTCTCTATCGCCGCTTTTGGTTTAGGTTTAACAGAGAAGAGAATCACAAAATCTATGGAGCAGTTCAAAGGGCAGTCTCGCCTCCCCAAATTCGCTGTTCCGAAACGCTACGACATACGCCTCAAACCAGACCTCACCGCCTGCAACTTCGCCGGCTCCGTCGCCATCCACCTCCACATCGTCGCCGATACCACCGTCATCGTCCTCAATGCCGCCGATCTCTCCGTCCATTCTGCCTCAACACCATTTACTTTTTTTTAAATTCTCTAATAATTGACAAATTCAAATTAAAAAATTATATTAGACTCAAAAACAAAAACAAAAAAAGTCTCATCCCACAAACATAGCGAGTGTGATGAAATTAGTAAAATATTATAAGTTTATGATTTTATTTTTATTTTTTTAATGAATATTATAAGTTAACTGACAGAAGAGGAGGATAGAAACAGAGATCCACCGGTTGCGTAGAGACCTAGACTAGAGAGAGCATTGCTTGCGTTGTGTTGTGTGACTTGTGTCCTCATCCAAAATCTCTATCTTTGCTTTTGGTTTTGGTTTTGGTTTAGGTTTAACAGAGAAGAGAATCTCAAAATCTATGGAGCAGTTCAAAGGGCAGTCTCGCCTCCCCAAATTCGCTGTTCCGAAGCGCTACGACATACGCCTCAAACCAGACCTCACTGCCTGCAACTTCGCCGGCTCCGTCGCCATCCACCTCCACATCGTCGCCGATACCACCTTCATCGTCCTCAATGCCGCCGATCTCTCCGTCCATTCTGCCTCCCTTTCCTTCGACTCTTCTTCTTCTTCTAAGGTAATCATCATCATCATCTTTGACCTTTCTTTTCATCTTCAGATTGATTGATTGATTTGCTATTATTTATGTTTATTCGTTTAGGTTTTGGAGCCCTCAAAAATTGAATTGGTTGAAGCGGATGAGATTTTGGTTCTGGACTTCCCTCACACGCTTCCCCTTGGAATCGGAGTTCTCAATATCGCTTTTCAAGGAACCTTGAACGATAAAATGAAGGGCTTCTATAGAAGGTATAATAATAATAATAAGCTTTATACAAACAAACATTTATCTTATTTCTCAATTCAATTCAATTACATCGTTTTCATTTCTCTTTTGCATTCTGCTCAGCTCAGCTCAGTACTAACTAGAATAATTGAATCATTCCAATTTTCAAGTTTGGATTTTCGAACCATAAAAATTGTTACAAAATTTAAAGATAATATCCTACATATGTGTGTATCTATTATAGGACTGAATCTATGACTTCACCATCCACCGTTTACCTTATGTGGGAGGAGATTAAGATTTCATTGGGTCCATGTCCATGGAATTTTTCTTAATCTACTGTACAATTTTTTTTTCTTTCTTTCTTTTGTTTAGAAACATGTACTATACAATATTTGAAGTTTCTATTTGCTTCTTCTTTTATTAGTTACATCTATTTAATTGAGTTCTTCTTCTGCTTCGTAGTACATATGAGCATAATGGTGAGAAAAAGAATATGGCAGTTACGCAGTTTGAACCAGCTGATGCTAGGCGATGCTTTCCATGCTGGGATGAACCTGCCTGCAAGGTGTCAGAATCTCTCTCTCTCTCTCTCTCTCTCCCCCTCTCACTTGGTTTATTAAGATCTTGTACTTCTGTTGCATCTTTTGCTGAAATATGAAGTATTTTCCTCTCATTTAGATTGTGTTTTGGACCTAGTAAAAAAAAAAAAATTAAGATAGCGTTGGTCTAGCTCAATTGACATCTCCTCCCCCTGTAAGAGCTAGGTGGCGGGTGAGGCCGTGGGTTTAAGACCCATTGGGTCAATAAAAAAGAATGGAGCTAGTGATTTGATTTTGTGGCTAAAGAATTCTTTGATTGAAAGTAGATCTGCCTGATTATGTTTCAAATGAACACAAATAAAAGCTTATTTGGCCCTTCTTTTGTGGCATTGGGTGTTGTAGGCTACATTCAAAATCACACTGGATGTGCCATCTGAACTAATAGCTCTTTCCAACATGCCAATCATTGAAGAAAAAGTGGATGGGCATCTGAAGACAGTTTCATATCAAGAATCACCAATAATGTCTACATATTTGGTGGCAGTTGTTGTTGGATTGTTTGATTATGTGGAAGATCACACATCTGATGGTACACTTCATCCGCTATTTTCATCGCGTCTTGTGAGAATACAGCTTTTTTTTTGTTGACATTGTAATCTTACATCTCCATATAGGGATCAAAGTTCGAGTATATTGTCAGGTAGGTAAGGCAGATCAAGGGAAATTTGCATTGGACGTTGCTGTGAAGACACTTGGATTATACAAAGAGTAAGATTTTCTGTGAATTACCACCAAATTAACAATGGCTTGTCAGAGAATTGCAATTATATAGCTGAGAAATACATATAATTGGACACTGGATTGTGGGTGCTAGTGATCCCTTAAGTTGTTGCATTTTGGCACTTATCAGGAATTCAGATTAACCATGATACTTTCTACAGATACTTTGCAGTGCCTTACTCTCTTCCCAAATTGGATATGATTGCAATCCCTGATTTTGCTGCTGGGGCCATGGAGAATTATGGTTTAGTTACATACCGGGAAACAGCTTTGCTCTACGACGAACAGCATTCTGCAGCTGCCAATAAGCAGAGGGTAATGTGCAATTGTGAATGTTGCTCTTCTTGTTTGTATTTAGTTTGGCAAATGTAATATGGAGCTATTGATATAATAACAACCCCACAAAACTTGTAATCATTTCTTTTGGATACTATGAAGGTTGCAACTGTCGTAGCCCATGAATTGGCACACCAGTGGTTTGGCAATCTTGTAACAATGGAATGGTGGACTCATTTATGGCTGAATGAGGGGTTCGCAACATGGGTATATTCATTAGTCATATGCCCATATAATCTTATACATAGGTGCAAAATATGCTTGTAAATTATGTCAATTATTTGTATGTGTTCAGGTTAGCTATTTAGCAACTGATAGCTTGTTTCCAGAATGGAAAATATGGACTCAGTTTCTTGATGAATCCACAGAGGGTCTGAGGCTGGATGGGCTTGCAGAGTCACACCCCATTGAGGTAACTGTGCATGGGCTATGTTTTTGTCTCAGTATGATCTATTTTAAGGAATTAGTATTAGTAGTTTTACGAGCATATCTCAATTTAAGCGCTCTGTTTTTTAGGTGGAGATAAATCATGCTAGTGAGATCGATGAAATTTTTGATGCCATAAGTTATAGAAAAGGTGCATCTGTTATCCGGATGCTGCAAAGTTATCTTGGTGCTGAATGCTTTCAGGTTGGTCATTAGGTTTATCACTTTTATATGTGTCTTGTACAAGTTAAAATATTTCTTATGATTGAAGAAACTTGTTTTTTCCCTCCATTAACCAAAATTCTCCTGAAATTTATGTTATAGAAAACCTTATAAGCTTTCAAACATAGAAAAATAGGCAATTAAATCTTCTTATTGCGACTTCAAAAGAGGTTAAGATATTTTTCTTTTAGAAAATGATTTGATGGTAATGTGGAATTATAAAATTTATTTTTTGAAAGAGGTGAGATAACCAATAATGTGATGAATACTATGTAATTAATAATTTAAAAAGTATTTCATTCTAGTTATATTGAGATGAAGTTGTGATGGTCATCTAGATTAGAGATAATCAGAAAACATTTCTACCCGATATCTGGTGACATAACCCCTGCTAGATTAGCTACCAGGTATTATTGAATTGAGTGCTGTTGAGGCTTGTGCCTTTTTATTTCGATTGGTGTCAACCAATCACCTTCTGCAATTCATGGGATTAATTTTTCAAATTTTATTTGAAAGAATTATTAGATTTAGTCGTAGTTCAATAGAGTATGCTGGTTGTTGGATCTGAGTTTGTGCGATCAGCATTATGAACATCCATCATATGGTCAGTTAATGTCAATGCCTTTCTAACAAGCGATCAATTCTTTGTAGAGAACGAGAAAGTATCTCCTTGTACCTTTTGCTTTCAGGTGGCTTGTAAGGAAAATATACAAATATGGTTTTTTTATATCTGATAGTAATAGTGATTAGGTGGTTGATTCTGTATTGAAATTAAGAAGTATACTATGGCCTGCTCATTTGAGATGAGAAATATTTGTGATGTACTTGTCAGTTAATTATCGTTTTTCTTGCATTACCAATTTTTTTGTAGTTTTAATTGACCATTTATGCTTCTTCCCCCCCTTTTTTTTCTGATTTGTGTATGTAATCAGAGGTCACTTGCTTCATATATAAAAAAATATGCTTGCTCAAATGCCAAGACAGAAGACTTATGGGCTGCTCTTGAGGAGGGATCTGGTGAGCCTGTGAACAAACTAATGAATTCGTGGACAAAGCAAAAGGGATACCCAGTTGTCTCTGTGGAAATCAAAGATCAGACATTGGTGTTTCAGCAGGTTTCTTATGTCTGCTCTCTCTCAGACATTTTTGTCTTGAAATAACAACTTTAACTTAGTTGTGTATTCAGCTGTGTCAATTTGTAATGAGTTTCGCTTAATAATATGTTTTAGAAGTTTCTAAATTGTGACAAATGTTTGTAATAATGGCAGTCGCAATTTTTGTCAAGCGGTTCCCATGGGGATGGGCAATGGATTGTCCCTATAACATTATGCTGTGGCTCATATGATGCGCACAAGAATTTTCTACTGCAGACAAAATCTGAAACTCTTAATATCAAGGAATTCCTGAGTGATAAAAGCAATTCAGCATCTGCTTGGATAAAACTTAATGTTGATCAGGCTGGTTTCTATAGGGTGAAATATGATGAGGACCTTGCAGCTAGACTTAGATATGCAATAGAGAACAATTACTTATCTGCAACGGACAGATTTGGTAAATTGGCTATTTTGTAATTGTACTTGCTTTTTTTCTTTTTTTCCGTTGATGCTAGAAAAGAGCACTTAACAACAACAACTTCCTTTAACAGGCATTCTGGATGATTCATTTGCCCTTTGTATGGCTCGCCAGCAGTCTTTGACCTCATTGCTAACCTTGATGGGTGCTTACCGGGAGGAAGTTGAATATACCGTGCTGTCTAATTTGATTAGTGTAATGTGCACCATCTTACCTCATTTATGTTTATTTCAGTTATGTTCTTAATCCTAATTCTGGTGTCTTTGTTCACAGATAAGTTATAAAATTGTAAGAATTGCAGCTGATGCAACCCCTGATTTAGTGGATTACGTTAAACAATTTTTTATTAGCCTTTTCCAGTGTTCTGCTGAGTAAGTATTTTTACATACAAATAATTGAAATTCCTATGGTGGTCCTTGTCTATAAGTCTGTGGGGTTGTGCTGTCGACTGCTTTTTTAGCATGACCTTTTAGAGTCCAATGAGATAGTGACTATAAGTATTAGCCATAAGGTAATTTGAGGTACTGTAGTGCACAAAAAGGCAGCCCACATATTCCAAGTTTTGTGTGTGTGTGTGTGTGTGTGTGTGAGACATTTTCTGATTTAAATTTCTTTCTTAAATAAAGTTGCCATTAGCAAATAAACAGTTGGAGTTAATGCTTGATTGCGGCTAGAGATATCTATTAATGTCTCAGAAAATATTAACATTTATAAATGTGGATATAAGCAGCTTTAAGGAAGAAGAAAAAGACCCAAAGAAAAAAATAGCAATCGATTAAGGTTTACTTTATTTTACTGTCAAGTTTTGTAGAGCTAAATGTACAAAACTTATATAAATTTTGTAGGGATAACTTTACAAAGTTTTTCCCTGAGATCTAGGATGTAGATATTTCTTGCAATATTTAATAGGCAAATTGTATTTGCATATTCGTCTTTGTTTTTTAGGATATCTTACGTATACTTAGTCCGGAAAAATTTGTCATGCTTACTATTGAGTATATTGAATGAACCTTAGTGGTCACCTTGGAAGTTGCTAGTATAATCTGTATAATACTTGCTAAAGAAGCTGCTAGGATGTCAGAAAAGTTAGTGAGAAGAGGTCTTTGACATGGAAATTGAAGACCATCAATGAGTTATATGAGACCTTACATGCTAATGGAAACCCAGTGTGTCTTTAACCCAATTAACGAGCACTCAAAAACTTTTAGCTTCTTTTTTAATTTATTTCTCCATTTATTTTTTTCCTTTAATGTTTGAATTTCTTTGCAGGAAGCTTGGTTGGGACCCTAAGACAGGTGAGAGCCATCTAGATGCAATGTTGAGAGGAGAGGTTTTGAATGCCCTTGCTTTGTTTGGACATGATCTGACACTAAATGAAGCAAGCAGGCGTTTTCGTGCATTCTTGGATGACAAAAACACTCCACTCCTCCCTCCTGACACAAGAAAGGTTGGTGAAACAAGCATTGGTCCACTAGTATTTCTCCATTTACAATTGCTATTGATGTATATTGTGGGTTTGATTGCAGGCAGCATATGTGGCTGTAATGCGGAGGGTCAGCAACTCGAACAAATCGGCTTTTGAATCTCTTCTGAGATTGTACAAAGAAACTGATTTAAGCCAGGAGAAAACACGCATCCTAAGTAATATCATATCATTATTTAAGATGTTGAGCATCAGATTCTCTTTACTGAATTAGAACCATGTATCTTATTTTGCTTGTAGGTTCATTAGCATCTTCTTCAGACCCCAACATAATTCTTGAAGTTCTCAACTTTTTATTGTCTTCTGAGGTATCTTGGTTTAATATAATTGTGGAGGTTAAAAAAAATTTCATTTGAGTTGATAAATTGTAGTCAAATGGAACACTGGACACTGATGAGGACTTCATTTTCCACTTGATTAAGGTTCGTAGCCAAGATGCTATTTTTGGACTTGCTATAAGTATGGAAGGGCGTGAAACAGCTTGGACATGGCTGAAGGTAATACTCGATCAGTAATGTAAAAAACACATTGCGGTTTGCATAATATTTGCATGATATATTGTCCTTGAAACAATTAGGAGTAGTGTTGTTAAAAGTCGAAGGCATACATGAGCTGCTTGTTATCTGATGTTTTTTTTTCCCCTTATAAATATGATCGAAATACAGGATAACTGGGAGCATATATCAAAAACCTGGGGTTCCGGATTTCTAATAACTCGCTTTGTCAGTGCAATTGTCTCTCCGGTTTGTCTCTCACTCCCTCCTCTGATCTCTTCTGTAGTTAGTTCTCTAGTATCAAGTTTGTGCCCTTTGTATCAATTACAGATGTTATGTTGAATTTTAAATTCAAATGAAGTTAATTATTTATTACGAATGCTTAGCCTTTTGTCTCATTTGGTTCTTCCACTCCCCCAGTTTGCGTCATTCGAGAAGGCCAAGGAAATAGAGGAGTATTTTGCAAGCCGCAGTATGCCCTCTATTGCAAGAACCCTGAAACAGAGCATTGAACGAATTCACATCAATGCAAATTGGGTTCAGAGTGTTCAAAATGAGAAAGATCTTGCCGAGGCCGTGAAGGAGTTGGCACACAGGAAGTACTAGGAAGCTTATTTGGCCTTCTTGTCATTTTACAAGAAAGCTAGTGGATCAAATTTCCTTTGTTTTCATAAATTCAAATATGCCCTAACAAGTGATTCCCGAACAACAGCACTCTTAATAATATTTTCTGGAGTCAGTTCTTAATTAGGGTTTTGCCTTTATTTTTCATTTTTTTTTCTTCCTGTTGTGTCTTGCGTGTATGAAAGCTGTATGGATGAATTTATTTTACCCCCTTCCATAGAAGTTCAAATTGCATATTATTTCATTTATTTATTTTTATTAATAGTTTGATAGTTACAAGTTACAAAAACACAGGCAATATAGGAGAGAGAATTTGAACTCCGGTTATCCTTATCAGAGACAACATACAATGCTACTAAAAGTTAGAAAGTTCTTTGACAAGTATCATTATTGAAGGAGATAGATGATTCAAAGGGCGTATGTGTTAATACATGTTTACTACTAAAATAAAACCGTCATGTTCTCAAAAAAAAATATAAAATAAACTCGTCAGTTATTTTTTTTTAAAGAAAATAAACTCATCTTAAAAGTTAAAATATAAGGTCAAAAGTAAACCAATGGATATCATTATTTAAGTTTCTTAGACCCATGATAAATGAAAATAGTAAATGAGACTTATAAATATTAGTCACAGACCCTTCTTAAAATACTGTCATTATTTTCTAACAAAGTATAGTTGACATAATATATAAAGTTTTTTAAATTAGGTCATTTGTATTTGTTATTTGAAAGTGTTTCAAATTTTATAAGTTTTTTATTTTTTATTTTTTATTTTTAAGAAAACATAATACATTTTACATTCAATTATTTATTTTGTAAATAATGTAATATGCAGTTGAAATTTGTTTTTAGTGCTTTTTACAAATAGTCCTTCCTCTATATGTCTTGAATGGCCTAAAGATAAAGTAGATATAAGTAAATCCATCACTTTTATTAATAAATAAAAATACGATACTTTAATAACATATAAAAAAATATAATTTTATTAAGAACCTACCAATATTACGCTAAGAATGTGACATAATTGAACTCTTCTTTCTACACAAACCTTTTCTCCTAAAACATCACTCAGTAGACCGAAATGCAGCTTTTAAATATTACTAGTCACAGACTCACTAATGTATGAGAATATATAATTATTTTGAGATGTGGTATAAATATAAGGTATAATTTATTCTTTAAATTTTATTGAAGATAATTTGTTCTCCCTACAAATTAAACAATTTATAAAAGTAATTTCTATCTCTTTATTTTTACAAATATATAATTTTATCATTTTTGGTATTTTTTTATTGATTTTTTTTTTTTTTTGAAGTGATTCATATTCTTCTAACTATCATTATTAGGCATTATATTTTCCTAATTTCTTTTGGTGGAACTAAAATTTTTTTAACTTCAAATTTATTATTCAAATTTGTCATTATCTTAAGGAGATTATTATGATAATCAAAACTTATCACATAATTACAATTAATATTACTCAAATAATAGATAGGCACATTCAAATACGTAGCCATATAGATTGTGTTTATATATAAATTCAAATTCTCACTTCCAATTTAACAAAGGATTAACTAAAAAAAAAAAAAAAAAATCAAACCAAAGCTATAAGAGGGAGAGAGAGATAACTTATGATGGGGAAGTTAAAATACACAACACCAAAACATATCAACCCATAGTAGAGATATTAAAAAACATAAAAATTCATCAACCTAAAGTAAAGTTGCAAGAAAGAATTAAAAAATCTAGAATGAGAGATAGCATAACCACTTTTTTCTTAAGGAGGGAATATGAGAGAGAATAGCATATTTATAGAATAAAATATAATGACAATAATATTCAAAATAAAAAAGTATAGATGTAAATACCACATTATCCAAGTCATGCTGTGTAATAAAATAACATTATATCATTATATACTATATTTATTATAAAATAGGATTATATCTAACAATCAAAGAAAAAAATGATAACAACTTTATTTATTTTTAGTTTATACTCATCTAAAAAAAAAAATCATATTCCACAATTGTATTCATATCTATATGCTAATGATTCAAGGCTAAGTTGAAATGTCCAATTTCGCTCTCGCTTAATGGACCATATGTCATTCTCATCAACTTTAAGAGATAGAAATAGTAAAGATAACAACTTTATTTATTTTTAGTTTATACTCACCCGAAATGAACCGACATTGACTAAATTGGACCAAACTAAAGAGAATTTGACCAAAGTGGACCAAATTGGATTGAAATGCACCAAATTGACTGAATTGAACCAAAGTAGATTGGAATGGACCGAAATAGACCAAAACGAACTAAATTGAATAGAAATAGACCGAAATTGACCAAAGTGGGTGTTTATTATCCCTATCTCTTGAAATTAATGAAAATGACATGTGGTTATCTAAGTAGGAGCCAAACTGGACCTTTCAACCTAGCCTTGAATACTACACTAGCATACAATTATGAATATAGTGATGGAATAGGATTTTTTCGTGTGAGTATAAACTAAAAATAAATAAATGGTGTCTCTACCCAAGTTGTTTGTATTATATGTATTTTTTATTATAAGTTACATTTAGGTTCAAGAATGTGTAAAGTTATGGTAGTAAAAAGTGATGGTCCTATCATGATTAGTAAGTTACAATTAGTTTTGACTTTTAAGAATGTGTAAATATATAATGTACTATTGCATACATTAATATATATATATATATATATATATATATATATATATTAATTAAAAGATGGGAAGAAAATGATGGCATAGCTGCTAATGTGGCTCGACAGATGACCAAGTGGCGAGTTCTTTTCCTCCTTTTAAGTTTTAACCAAAAATAACCAACTTTTCTGCCAATAATATAAAAGTTATTATAATAGCCATATTTCAGAAATTGATTGTGAGTGGTGGGCATTCATTTTCGTATGAACTAACCACTTTTTATTTACTCATAGTTGACCACATCAAAATCTATATCTATATATATCTAAAAACTGAAACGTAACATTTATTATTGCTACACTCCTATTAAGCCATCTCATCCTCCATGTCATTGCCACATTAGTATTGTTTTTCATCATTATTTTTTACCTTTAATTTTTGTTGACAATATTAAATATATATATATATATATATATATATATATATATATATACACATTGGCTTTACAAGTTCATCTTAAACTGTTTTAACTTTACATATTCACCTACTTTAATTTTGATGTTATAACTAAGTATTGTCTATATATATTCCTCTTGGGCAAGACTTATATACATTACTTAGGTGTTGTTCTTTATATTCCTCTTTTAGAATTTTGTCATGTGGATTTTTTCTCATAGGATGAAAGTATATTTTTTAGTTAAGCAGCCATATAGCTGAATCTTAAAAGGTCAATTTAAGGAACAACACATAAGATATTGTACCTAAGTTTTGTCCATTCCTCTTAGATGGTTTTAACTTTACATATAATTTTGTCACTTTATCTTCCTTTATTTTGACTTTTCTTATTCTCATCTTCTTACTATAAATTTGTCATTCTGTCCCATTTTATGCACATTTTTCCCACAAAAAAAATGTTATTTCTCGCCATCTCTCTCTCTCTCTCTCTCTCTCTCTTTTATTTTTTCATTTTTTGTTAGATTTTTTATTTTTTATTTTTAGGTTTGTACTCCCATTGTCTTATTATTGACTAATTTATATGTGTTACTTAATGCAAGTATTTTTTTTATCATTTTATTTACAACACAAAATAGTTTTAATGTTGTTGACCAGATTTAGGGAAAAATCATTTTATAATACATCCATATTTTGTGTTGTTGTCAGGTTTTAGTTTATTTGAAAAACAGTAAAATAGTTTAGACAATACGATGCAGAACAATTAATGTAGTTGAAGAAGATAATATTTGTGCAGTTTCCTTTCATTATTTGTAAATATTTTGTTAAACAAATTAGCAGCAAATTGTTGTCTTTATTATATGATATTTTTAGATGCTTGAGTAATTGTTTTAAGCATTTACGAATATTTTGTATTGCTCATATTCCTTATCTCATTTGTGTATTCTTTGAGATTTTTAAGAAAAAAATTCAATCTTGTGTTTAAAATTATTTATTTATCTGCTCATTTTCCATATGTTGGATTAGGTGTTAGATTAGATTATGATGGTATTAACACAATACATCTTATATTTACCCCAAAAAAAAAAAAAAAAACTCTAAATTTCCCCTTTGTGCTCTTGGTTACAATCATTATATATAAAGTTAAAACCAACACTTTTTCTCTTGGGAATAATGACATATTTCTATTGTGTGGCTTCAAAATTTTATTAAAATTTTTTAATTTGATTATGCATTGGATATTTGGCTTGATCGCATCACGTTTGAAATGTTTTACATATTCGAAAGAAGAAGTTTGACTTTGGTGTGATTTTTATTTTTCCCTTTCTTTTTTTGAATTGTAATTTTTGTTGATTTTTTTTAATAAGTTTTTTGGTGTTTTTTATTGTAAACTAGATACAATTGGATTTGAAAATTTTTTTTTAAAACTAAAAAAAATAATTTTCAAATTTTATATACTTTTTAATGATACACAAAATGTTATGAATAATTTTTATTAAAAAATTAATATTTTTACTACCTTTTGAAATCTTGAAAAAAATTGTATTGTTTTCATTTTGGTACAATAAAAATTATATATATATTACATTTGTGATTGTTTCTATAATAAATGAAAATATGATTATGAAATACATTACTATTTATTAAATTAGTCAAAATTGCAAAAAATAAATTTAATGGGATCATCCTAAAAATATTATCACGCGTAACATGCAGATCTGCAACTAGTTGCAATAAAAATTATAACACAAAAGTTTTATTGTTATTGTTAGACTTTCTGTGAGTAGAAATGAAACAAGAGGATATTTAATAAATGGTTGAGCCGTTAGATCTAATGGCCCTACCATAAAAACAAACTAAACAAGAGGGCGTTTAATCCATGAGATTTTTAAACCAAGATAACATGTAATACAGGAGGTGATTTCCATCGGTCTAAATTCCCTTGTTGCTTTCCAACAGCTGTTTTCCCTCAATCCTTGAGCCCATAGATTGCTGATCAATCAAATTCTGTTTGATTGGATTTCTTAAGTTACACAGAAACCATTTCAATGATCATGAGCCTTGTTGACCAAAAATGGATTCCATTCGAGTCTCATCGAGTTGACACAACTAAGATGTCTTTTTGGATGAGTGGCTCACGCCAATTCACATTTTAATAAGTGGCTTTCCAAGAATCCTACTCATATTGTTGTAAGAGACGCAAAAAATTGGAGGATTTGTTGGCTTCTAAGTGTACGAGCTAAAACAAATATATGACAAATCCATCTAAGTTAAAAGTGGAATCTACACGTGGATTCTACATGCATCTGGAATGAACATTACACACTCCAATCAGTTACACATTGCTACTAATGGCATGCAGAAAACACAACACACGTTTCCTAACTTCCATCTAACACCTCCATTTAGTCACTTTTTCTATAGGTAAAGGCAATCAATGATCCCACTTAATCATCTTCAAATACTGCCCATCGCTATCTGAACCGCTAATACTAGAAACAACAATTTTTACTATCCTTTTTCACAATTCACAATGACTGACATGACAAATTACATGAGGCCTACACCAACACCACTTTTATTAACACCAATCACAACATGCCTCTTCATTGTTATGAACAAAAGTTGTCAGAATCGTTATAACCATAGACTGCTGCAAATCCACCTTTATCACTTTATGCCACTGTTCCATTGCCATTATCAGCAGAGCAGCCACTTATACCGCACCATGTCCATTGCTATCTCAAAAAATGAGCAGAGAGTTCTAGCAAAAGCAATTGGTACAATGTCTGAGACTTAAAAAAAAATTCATTAGTACCGCACAGTTGAAACAATACGAGGTAAATACCTCACAGAGCCATTTAACTCGGAGGCATAATGAATACAATTTAGCCACAATGCTAAAATCATGGAACTGTCACCATCTATTGTCCTACAATAAGCTGATAAGATTTACATACCCAGAACTCAGCACAGTCTACAACAAGACTCTTGAAACAGTGAGGAGTTCTAGAATCATGGATATTCTATAGTAAATACAGACTGCTATTCTCAATAAGCCATAAAGCCCAGGTGAAAAGAAGATGGGCAAAACTATATTGGATCATATTTTATACTCCAACATACAATCATGAATCAAACAGCTAATAGGAGGGTGAACGAACCATCATGTTTTACTTTTGAACTTCCTTTGAGCTTTCAAATCCACCACAATCACAGTTATGTTGTCCTTACTTCCTTTTTGAATAGCACGGCTTGAGAGGAATTCTGCTGCTGCTTGAGCTGCAGGATCAATTCCCTCACCTCTTTCAGTGGGAAGAGTAACACCATTCTTTTTGTGCCACCAAAGTATTCTTTTCCGAGCCAAGTCACATACCTCTTCATTTGTCATGACATCCCATAAACCATCACTAGCTAAAATAAGGCATTCATCTTCTTTTGACCGTGGAATAAACATCACCTCTGGTTCTGGAATTATCCACGGTTTCAAATATCTATCGCCTGCAACCCACAACCAAGTCAGACAAACTACTTGTATTTTAATTGCTGAAGTTCTTTTTGATATGTAATTGCTGAAGTACTTAACTAAAAAGAATAAATTATCATCTCTGGAGTCTAAGTAGCATGAAAATCTCACAAGAGGAAAAATCATATTGTGTTATACTGCACATAATCTATCATTTTTTGGATGAAGCAAGGCTCCAACAGTAAAGTGAAAATGATAGGAATTACAAACTCTAAGGAAGAAGAAGCTAGTTTGAAATGATCTGCATAAGACCGTTACAATAAACAATTAAAGAAGTAAATTATTATGAGGTTTGATTTCAGAAAGGCATCAATGTCCTTTACAAATATCAATATTCTATTGTGCGTGTGTTCACAGGTCAACTTTAGGAGTTGAACCTGAGACCCCTGCCCTCATTGGAATATAAATTAATTATATAATATTGACAGAACCAGAATAAAATTATTTCAAATACCACAGAAAAAGACATCCGCTAATTTAGTTTCTAGTTTCTACGTGATTTCCAAATTTTAAGGATATTAACACAGAAGACGTGGTTTGTACAAATTAAAACTATATACTTGAGGAACGATGGTAGGCTTTTAAAAGTTTAAAAGAATAGTGTATATCCACGATGTTCTACTCTTCTTACATGAAAGCTTAGCAGACTTAGAAGTTAGAAAACTGTCCACACATATCAAATGCAACCCAAAATAGAGTTCATCAGGATATAACAGATATTCCAAACTTTCTAAGGCACTTCCATGAGCACAAGAATCAGAAACTCTCATTGACAACTCAAAAGTTGCTTTCATAACATGGTGAAATAATTAAAGTGAACCAGTTATAAAAACTGCTTAAATATGATCTGCTAATTTCAGTTTCCCTTCATTTCCCTCTTTACAAATTAATTTAGGTTGAAATCAGACTAATCCAATCAGTATCCTGATGCAGCGGCATAGTGAAGCTTACATCTCAAGGTTAGCCCAAAAAATTTAGAGGAAGAATCTCCAGAGGTCATAACACCTCAGCACACAACTGCACTTAATTTTAATGCTGTAAACTACGTGAGCCACAAATTGGTGCATACAAAATGCAATACATTCATAAACATAACTCCAGGTTGGCATCCAAATATACATGTGGAGCAGAATTGGTATATCCCATATGACCATACAAATTATTTAAAATGTAACTAGTGATTAACATCACGATGGGGCAACCAGCCTATAACAAAGCTATCGACAAAAGAAACCCCTGGTGCGGGAGCAACCTCAGGGAAACTCAAAGATCAAAACATGCAATGAGATTGGATAAAGTAATGGTGAAGAAGCACACACCAATAGACCTTGACATTGCAAGAACTCCAAAAACACGATGCCCATTCCACTGTATGACCTTGCCTCCAGCTGCCTCAATTCTAGCATATTCATCTTCTCGATTTGGCTGAAACAATATCAACAAAAAAATTTATTAAATGATTATCAGTTTCCTAAAATCAATTATTACTATAGAAAGATGCAAAACTACTATTAGAGGTCTATTACTTTATGATCAACTGACAATGCCATAGGTTCTTTTCCACGACACAGAACTGCTCTTGAATCTCCACAGTTTGCAACAATGATATGTGAGGAACAAATAATGGCAACCACAGCTGTAGAACCAACAGTTTCCGGGGCGACAGGCTCAAGACCAGTTTTTCCTCCAACTTCGTCATCAACCTTAAGAAAACAATTGGTGAATGCTTTTTTCCACTGCTCTTGGCAATTGTCCTTGATACTTCCATCGGTTAGGCCTTTCTTAACAAATTCTATCTCCTCAGCCAAAGCCATATGGATACGACCACAACAATAGTTTGCAACCTGAACAAATTAGTACCTCATGGGAGTAAATCAGTGGTCATGAAGACCGTTATGCATCATTTGACAGTAAGGAAAAGAAAAGGAGAGAGTTTATGTATGTAAAGGAAGGAAACAAAATAAATGGTACCTGAGACCCTCCATGGCCATCATAGACTCCAAAGAAATGAACAGTCTGGTCAGGTAAACATCTAGTCATGCCATCAAATACACGGTCACCGATTAGCATTTGGATAGGAATCTTCAGAAAATGAGGCACAGTAGCAAAAGCATCTTCCATCTCAGGTCTTCTTCCACACATCGATGTAAAACCCCAAAGAGGCACAAACTCTACCTCAAAAACACTGCGGCCGGATGATGTTCCACTGGCCCCTCTTTCCAGACGAAGAGGTAACTGATGAACGATTGCAGATGGCTTTGGGTCAGACCCATCACCAGCTTCTTCAACAGGATCGCTCACAATCTGTGTCTTAGTCTCATCATTTAGTTCTTCTGAATTGGGGGCCTTAGCAACAACATCAACATCACCACATATGTTCTTCTCGATGTCCATGGAAGTTGGTGTTCTTATGTCAAGAGCAAAGATATCCTCTCCCTCTCCACATAAACTACTGGTCTCACTAGCCACTGAAAAAGAACAAGAGCTATCAAGAATCTGATCACCCTCCAACTCCAATGATAAGGAATCATCTTCCTCACTTCCACGGGCTATCACACCGTTATCATCAGCAGCCCAATTGGTTTCATTTTGAGATACGTTATCCAACACCTTAACTTCATTCACCACATCACCAGCAGCAACAGAATCAGATAATAGACCAGCCGTGTCTGCCATTAGCTTAAGTGTACCAGCTATGGTCGGGTTATCACACACTGAGACCGAGTTACCTACTCTAAATGGCACCGTGACCGCCGGAGACATCTCCTCCATGAAAATCAAAACCCTTATCTAGGTAGCAGCAGCAGTAGTACAAAAAGTTACCCCCCAAACCTTCACGGCCTGTCATTTTTCAACTACTAATCCATTACCTTCTTTTCTTCTGGTTAATAAGAATGATATTGGAATGTGAATGGCGAGTCTGAACACACCATTAATTCCCCCCATTGCCTATGACTTATGATGCAAACTTTACCTTGCTTTGCTTTGCTTTGAGGGTTGAGCTAAATAAAAAGGTTGTGATAGGGATAGGGAAATGGGTAGTAAAAGTCAGATCTGGTCAACACATAACCAACAAGGGATCCCCAGCTTCCATATATAGAAATAGATATATAAACCTAAAATGGATAGCATAGACCTGTTTCAGTTGGGACCTTATCAACTTCATCTCTGGACTCTTCTTTATCTGCTTCCATCATCAACTACAATGAGAGAGAAACACCCAGAAACAAAAAGAAAACAACTTTAATTGGACACACACACATACAAAGCCAAATAAAAACTGTGATAACGAAATTACATTAAATTATTTAAATTTGAAACCAACCCCTTTTTTTTCCTAACACAAGAAAGATAGAGAAAAAAGGGTGTCATGAAAAAGAAACACAAAGTCCCAAGAATCACAGGAAAACCCTAGAAAAGATGGCACCTTTTTTCACTTATTACTTAGACTTCCCTGGATCTGAGGCAACCCATCTCAGCCTCTAGTAATAATAGACCCAGCTCTCTCTCTCTCTCTCTCTCTATGGACTAATTAATCAATCATGACAAAGACGGTGAAAGAAGAAGGAGAAGAAAGTCAGTAGTGAGTGGTGACTACCTAATTTGTCAACAGTAGAGTCTTCTCTTCCATCTCTTTCTTTCTTTTAGTTTCTTTATTTCTCTCTTATATAGACTTTTTGACATATGAAAGCCATTGAAAGAATAAAAGAATGAAGAAACAAAAAAGATACATGGAAAAAGGTTTGCTTACCATTAAAAAATAACATCTCAAAATGAAGTCTTTCTTTTTAATAATAAATTTGTATTGATGTGGGTGTGGGACTTCAATCTCAAACATGAAACTTTGAAGAGCAAGAAAGGGAGTGGAGAGCAAGATAGACTAATAAATAAATAAACACTAGTATTACTTAAAAAGAAAATAAATAAATAAATAAATAAGGTCAGAGAGAGAGAGTATGTGGGGGGTGTGATGAGTTATGAGAAGGACAGATGTCAAATCTAGAAGAGCATATTAAAGCATCTCCACCCATCTAATCTCATCTCATGCTCCTTGCCCCTTCCTTTTTATTTTCCAATCCTCCTAATAACTCCATCCAAAAATTACTTTTCTTACGTACACAACAGTGCACACTCTGCATTGCATTGCTTTTGGGTTTTGTTTCAGTACATCATAGATGAAGTAACTATTGAATTTCATTACTTTGAATTATTAGAAGGATAGTTGTTTGCTTCTCAAAAAAAAAAAAAAAAAAAGAAGGATAGTTGTTTTCCAAATGGAAAATTTTAGAGACGGAATCTTTTTCACACCCAAATCTACAATATTTTAGCTTGTGAATGATACAACTAAATCCATTTTTTCTCAATTATCAATGGTTATCATATATGTATGTGATAATCATGAACCACAAATTAAACGTACGAGTATGTTATAAATTTAAAACAAACAAAATATAGTTGTGTTTGCACAAGGACTCTAATTATTTGCACATAATGCAAATTTTTGTAGCTTAAATGGCATTTCTTTTCTATTTTCAATAAAGAAATTCATAATCCAAATTATGTCTCTCCCATTGTTATAACTATTACATTATAAAAAATAAAATTAAAAAAAAAAAAGTGTTTTTATTTCCAAAGAAAACTAAATCCAACTTATCAAATACTTTAATTTAATTAAAAAACCTTAGGTGTTGTATGTAAGGAACTTTAACTAATTTTAGCTTAAAAAAAATAGATGTGTAGATAAAAAATAAATAAATAAATTTAAAGTGGGATATATCATATACATGTGAATTTTATTTACTTATTTATTGCAAATTTAAAGTGGGCCACCAATAAGACTCTAGATTTGCTAGGTTGATATATCACACTACACTTTAATGAATTTAATTGATCACGTGCTTCTTGTATGTGGCAAAATTGTCCAATAAATTGGACTCAATCTAGAAGAGCGTTAGCTTCTTTATTTTGTTTTAATTTGTCTGTAAATGTCAACTTAAATGAATTCAATTCCTCTATGAAGATGCATTACTACATTTGCACGTGCAAAGAAGAAAAATTTAGACTTTTGCAACCATTGGCTTGCTGTATGAACTTATTATGCATCCTTCATTACCATCCTTCCTTAATTAAGAGGGAAAAAAAGATAATGCATGCATGTGCATGTGCATGCGCATGCGCATGTGTATTTAAACTGAATTTGGGTTATTAATTAAAACAGATTTGTTTATTGCTTTTCATTATCATCAATTTATTATATGGATAGTACTAGTCTCGTGACTTAATGGTATTTCTCTTTTCTAGAGTTTGGACCTTGGTGTTCCACTTCAACCTTGCAAGGGGAAAATTGTTTTATTGTTTGGCAGAGATCAAAAAAGAAACAAACAAGCTAGAAAATGTAGTTTTTTTTTTTACTGAATTTCTTTTATTTTTTACCGAGGTCCTCTTGTCATATATTCATATATATATATTTGCTGACTACAAGGAAATGTTACCAAGAAAATGTTACAACTAGGCATCCTCGTTCAATCTTCTCAACCAAAAAAAAAAAAAAAAAGCACATCCTCGTTGAAGATGTATTCTCGATTCCAGTCAAAAGATGATATAAATTTTTAAATCCAAGCATTACAGTAAGATCCTCGTGACTCGTATACTCATTCTTGGAGTAGCTAGAAGATAGCCCACGGGTGACTTTGTTAGCATTTCTTCTACAAAACCAAAGACCACAACTACAATCTCTCTTCCCTTAATAATTATCCCTCTAATAATTAATATCGAATGCATTCGATATATACATCATTCCTTTCACAGTGTATTAATCCTGTAACCATCGCATAAAACTCACAAGCTATGCGAGAAATTAGAAAAGATAAATATATCTAATACATGAGATACCTTCTCATTTTTGCATTGCATATTAACTTCATGTACAAACCATGGATGCCAGTGCAGAAGATTAGGGGAGAGAGAGAGAGAGAGAGAGAGCATGGCAATATAAAGATTCAAGACTCAAAATCCTCTATATGTATTGTAAACTTTAAAAAGACATTCCACAGCTAGAATAATCAAAATTCAGATGGTAATTAAATGACATATTCTAACACCTCACGAGTCTTATACCTTGCGGCAATATATTTAAATAGCTAGTTTGTCACTTGTGCCCATCAAGGCTTGCAAACAGTTGCAGTGAATAATTTCTTAATTTAACACGTCTATTGAGTCTCTCCTGGTAACTTGGCATTAATTAAAATTTGACCAGAAACTGCCACTAGAGAAGGCAAGTATAACTCTGCCAACCTGGGCAGCCAGGATACAAGTTCCAGAACTCTCTGCTCTAAATTCTTAATTCTAATACACAAATTCTTTCAGCTAATTAAAGCCTCATTTTCCCTCCACTGGGCTCTTTAAGAAGTTCTTCAAATACTGCTGTACACTTAAATGGTGGTTATATGTAAAAATTGCCATGGCAGCCAAGCTGCAACATATGCAAACATCCAGGTGGCAAGCAAACTTGCCATTTTGTCACCCCATGATTTTATTTTATGGTAACATGGGATCACCTGATGATGCAAGCATCTGCACCTCTGTGTCCTCGGCTGTCTGTTTAGTAGTATAATCTGTCCTAGAATTACCTGCAAATACTGGCTATCAATTTTCCATTCATTTAAATTACACAAAACTTGCTGGTTGTTATGAATATATCCTATAAGAAGGAGATGATAAAAGAAGATTCCTTACTAAATATAGAATCAATAGATGGCCGTTTTGGTGACATACTTCTTTTGAGATCTGTAAAGGTTAAAAGAGTTCAAAAAATCATATTTCTTCCCTAATAGGGAGAAGCACAAAAATTGGAAATTTTCAGAAACTATCCCAACAGTTTACCGTTACCAGAAATTCAAAATTACCACAAGGACATTTGGAGATAGCACAGACATATATCATTGCATGATATCTATGGCATTAAATAAATAGGTGCTCTGTGTTCCAAATATGCTTAATAATCATTTCAAAATCTCATCCTGTGATATGAATATGACATTAACTATATTTCAAACTATAAATTCCACTCCTTGTATTAACATGAAAATTGGGGCACAGAGTGGATGTTTGAACACTGAACCAGAAGTACTTGCAAAAGGGTTTTTTTGGTCAGATTCCACTAATTGTCACACTGTTTTCCCTGGATTCACCCAATGAGATCATGAGAATAGTTGCCTTGTTTTCCAGAAAAATTCCACTTGAACATAGGCATTTTATGGGAAGCATGAAACCTCCATTCTACCTTAAGTGGATTTCACCCATGCAAGTGCACTACCTAGGAACCCCTCCCAAAGGCATTATTTTGGCCATGATTGGGTTCAACCACTGTTGGGTTGGTTCCATGTCATAGTTGCACTCATTGATGTGCCCTACTAAAAAATTTAAGTGCTACTAAACCCTAATGCCCAACAAAAGATTGTAGCCCCAATTCTGGTACTAATGAATCTTGTCCTATCATTCAGTTGTGGGACACAATTCATTAGATTTTGTTCTCCACACAGACAAAAAGGAGGACCAGCAATTTATTGGACCCACTTAACAGCCCAACTTAACCAACCCATTGAGGGAAGAACTGTTGGATAAACTATTCCTGTCTGAAAAGCATCTGCACACTCTACTCTCAATAATCTGTCCTCCCAAACCTGAACCTTTACACTGACATCCTTGTTCAGCACTGAAAAGAATCAGGGTTTGGACAGGTCATTCACGTTCAAAATCAACATTAATATGGACAATAAAATTGACCATAATGCCAGCACTGGTATAACACGAAATATATACTTCATTTTCTGCACATGGTGAATTATAGTTGTGAATTCCGTTCAGTTCCGCCCAGAACAGAAGGAATTTTCCGTTCCAATTAGTTAACCAATACAAATCACTCATCTATTCCATCTCGTTCTAAATTTCGGCCCTTTCAGCTCCATTCCACCTATTTCAGTCCATTCCACTAAATTCCACCCAGTATGGTGATTATGGTGATTTTGATTAGTATATAAACAAATCAGTATTTTTTTCCTAAACTAATTTTTTTTATTACTTCACTCACATATGACATTTTATTATTATTTTGCTTTGACAATGTGTTTTTCTTGTTTACTTTACTCACATATGACATTGTTTTTTCTTCATTAATATATATTTTTTCTTTACTTATATATGACATGCTGTATACTTATTTTATGTGATGATGATATCAAAAATGTACATTATTTGATTTTGAATTAATAATTTGATATGTTATAATATCATGGGATGCAAACTTAAGGTATGTAAATTATTTAATATATATAACTTTAGCAGTAACCCCCGAAATGTTAGGCTGAAACAGACCGATACTGAAATATTTTTTTCCAATGGACAAACCATGATGGGTCTGAAATGGAATTCAGAACATTCTAAATACACAAATAAGTAGAAAAGAAAGAAAACTAAAGGAGGATGCATATACAAATACGCTTGCAGATGCCCACTAAGAGAGGAATTCATGCATGTTGACTAATACAAGAAAAGTAAATGCTGCAATTATTCAGAGAAAGCAAACTGCTGAAATCAAAAGTAAAAAATGCATACCAAAAGTTTGGTTAAGTCCTTTCACAGCATCAAAATTCTTGTATGTATAGCCAACGAAGCTTAGATCTTTTGGGGTTAATAGCATCTGCATGAAATAAGGAGTAAAACCATCAAGCTTCATAATAATTCTAAGAATAAAACAGGCTTAAAATTCATATAATCTGGAGAAACTGGCAAGTTCTTTTAATTACAATGCACCCTATAGCCCAAAGACAGGAATGCCTGAGATTTTGAATAATATTTTAGTCATATTAGATGGCATCAATTAAAATTATGGTAAAATTACAACAACCCTCTTTGATGTTTCACAAAATGACACTTATTCCCAAACCTTAATCAAAATGATAATCAACCATAAACTCAGGGGCGGCGCCGCCGCCTTATGGCCAGGATGGTCCCAGGACCACCCTGACCTGGGAAAAAAAAAAATTATACATAAAAATTTAAAATTTTATATTTATCTACCTTTAAAAAAAAATTTGGGAACACCCTAATTTTTTTTATACCAATAAAATTAAATTTTGGTCCATAATTAGAGCAATTTAACAATATATTAGGGTCTTTCAAGCAAAAAGAACCACATGCTTTTATATTCTTTTAAGCCTATACTATGGTTTTACTTTTAGTTTTTGCTTTACCTGACACAGTGTCATTTTACGACTACTTTTCCTCAAAAACATTATAATAATATATATTATACAACTAATTGGTCAAAGTCACGTAAATTTAGATTTTTTCATTGCACAACTACTTTTCTTTTTTCTTTTTCCGATAATTTTGATTAGAAAAAAATAGTAGTTTTAGTTAATTAAGTGAATAAACTTAAAAAGTTACTTAATTTTTATATAACCTCAATTAATTCAATATATATATATAAAATAAACTTTTTATTTTTATTATTATAATTAAACATGTGATTGTCCATTCTAAGGAAATTTGATTAAATTTACACGAAAAGTGTCACTAAATATTATGTTTTTACATTTTGCTATCATATTATTAGTAATAAACTTATTATATTTTTATTTATATAATTGAGTAACAATTTTTAACCAAAAAGGCCCACAAACTATAAAATTCCTGAGATTTACCCCTGGAATAAACACAGAAACCCATATTTCCCTTTAATGAAACATGAAAACCAAGAATGCCCCTTCTTTCTCTTCTTTCTCTACCTCTTCTTCTTTTCTCTGCCTCTTCTTTCTCACCGCTGGTTTCTCTCTTTGCAGCCAAACCCATTTCACTAAGACAGTTCTATGGCTCTCACTCATCATCTTAAAGTGGTCGACAGTGTGGGTTACTTGTGATTTTGGGTAAGCCCTAGATCAAGGATTTGATTCTTTGTTGTTGGCTGTCGTTGGTGGGGATGGGAGCAATGAGTAAGTGAAAAACCTAAGCATTGGAGATTGGGGGTTTTGGATTGGCCAGTTTGGTACCACTTATATTTTTAGCATTTTGAAGATGGGTTGCGTTGTGAGATGCTAAACGGGCAAAGAATAGAATATAAGTTACCGTACTAAGTTTGAGTGTGAGATATAATCATGCACAGCAGAAACTTAAGCAGCAGTTGTCTGAAGCATCCATGGTTTGATCAGAAAATGTGAGTGGGATTATCAGAGCTTATCAGAGAGCTTTACATCAATGAAGAGGAAACAACCTTGTGGTGGTTCAGCTTGCATATATTATTAGTATTAGAAAGTAATTATTGCAGTACTAAATTATATATGATCCTTCAGCTCATCTTTGCTTTTCAACTGAATTGGGTTTTCAGTTTCTTATTTCTTATTCATCCTTTTTTTTTTTTTTTTTTTTGGCAGGGGGGTTTGAATACTTCATTTTTTTTTTTTTTTTTTTTTTTTACTGAACCTTTTTCCTAGTGCTTTCAGAATATTTTAGCTTTACCAAATCGTTTAAGATCAATCTTGCAAGAAAGAAAAGGGGGATGTAATTTAGTCCGTAGTCTGGAGGTGAGTGTCATTTCATGAATTCTTAAGAAAGGTGAAAGCAAGCAGGCAAATAATCAAAGCACCACAAAGCATAATTGCAACAAACCTTCCGTGAGGGGCCTGAGCCAGTTCTTGCTTGGGCTGGAGGATCCAACTAAAAGCAAATTCAAAGTATCCAATTTGTTAGACAAGGAAATCCATAAAGGGTCATAATAGACATATGAGTAATGAAGTAAGCATCTAGATACAACATACAATGAAATAAGGAAAACCTAAACATCTCAATGTTTAGTGGACCTTCAATTTGCACAATTACTAAAATGCATTTCCAGAGAGTTAACCTGTAACGTCCACCAGCATTCTCTTACTCTATTTTATGTGAAACCGCTGATCAATATTTTGAAGATAGGAAAACAATAAGATATAAGATGTATAACCTAAATTTGTGCCAAATAGAAGTTCCATGGGTAAGAAAATGGTGAGAGATCCCAAAAGTATAGACAATAATCAAGAAAAATCAAGAGTACGAAAGAAAAACCTTTCCATTCATTCCACTGTGAAAGAAATTATAGAAGCTCCATAATGCACACAAAGAGTAACTAATCTATGAATATCGCCCTAGTTCATTGTATGAAAATAGCATGATAATTTCAAGAAAAGTGTAAGCCTGGTCATGATTTTGCAATTGATGCAAATTTGAGCTTCCACGCATTTATGAATGCTGCTGCTTGTTGCAGTGACCACAACACCATAATATCAACTAATTTATCAACCATTTATATTAATTAGAATTTCCCTTAAATGTTAATAAATAATTGTTAAGTGATTAAATTCATCATTTCCTATCAGATTAAGCTTTTGGGATTAGTGGTAGTTTATCATAATATTAGAGTAGGTAGTTCTAAGTTCACACCTTGTCTCCACTTTACCTCCCATTTAAAATAGATAAAAATTTTACATGTTGGACCCCATTTATTGAGGGAGAGTCTAGCCCACACGTGAGGGGTGTTAGACTAACGATTAAGAGATTAAATTCACCTTCTCCTACTAGCTTTAGTATTTTGGGAAAAGTTTTTTATCAACAACTCTTAAATCATAGTAAGAGAGAGTGACGGCCAGTAACTCGAGATAATCTGATGCTTTTGGTGGTGGAAATAGATTAAGTGGTATTAGTGGTAGCAAAGGAATGACAGCAGAAGCAACAATAATAGTATGGTGAAAAATTAGTAGCAGTAACAATAGTTGTGGTAGATGACTTATACTTCATCAAACTTCATAAAGTTCTGTGTATCTAGCTCCCCGTTGACTTCTGGCTTGAATGCTGCCTCCATTTCATAGAGTTTATCCCACACAACATCCTTGAACCAAGGATGAGCCTGATAAAACAGTTTTCAGAAGGCAGACAAGAAAGCTAATGGACTCTTTGAAACATTTACATTTTGAAAACCTTACTTTAATTTGGCATGCCCCTCCAGTGCCTAGCCTTTGCTCAACATCACACAGCAACCTGCAAATAAGATCCTTGGCCTCTAGTGTCAACTTTGCTTCTTCTGGAATCTTAAGTGATTTCTCCAGTGAACAATCTAGCAGCAATTGACAATATAATATCAGTGAAGAATTATACGCCCATCCATTTAAATATACATGATTGAAAGACCTTACATATTAAAGTCAAACATGAGGAGATAGTTCGGAAAACTGGCAACAGCAGCAGAAGAAGAATAGCAAGGATATGGTAAAGATGTCAAAGAAGAGGCTAAATAAAGATGGCGTCACATTTTTCCTTCTGGCATGTGAGCTGAGCTAACTACTAAGGCAGCTGAGCCAAAATTTGATCTATGAAAGTTAACTATATTCTCTTGAGATAGATAGACATGAATAACATAAAAATGTATTTTGTACAATATGTTATATCCTAAGACACTTCAAAACTGTGCCTATCCTACAAGAAGGAACTTTATAGTGATAGTCTGTAACTCAAAAGAAATTTCATTTGACATTAAACTCAATTAAGACTTATGATAAGATCTCCATTTATTCCAACCCATGCCATGACTAAATATAGTAAAGGTTAAAGTGTCATAAATTAGTTCAAACTAATGACATGAAGAAGTTTCATGCCTACAGAAACTAAACTTCCATGTGAAGAGTTTTGAGCTTGTTACCTTTCTGCAAGTGGTCATTGGATCGTCTGAATAAAAGGGAGGGTAACCAACAAGCATTTCATACATTATTGCTCCCAATGACCACCTGTTTCAAGTCCAAATAAATAAATACATGCAGTATCTCAAAAAAGGAAAAAACGTAACATAATTCCCCTGTTTGTTTGTTTCAATAACATTCTGCTCATTCAATTAAAAAAAAAGGGCAACATAATACTTGCAGAGTATATGTTAAGTCCAGTCCATGAGAGGATAAGTTTGGGGCTTCCTTGTGTTTTAGGAATCCCAATGATGAGAAAGCCAATTCCATTAGGAGTATTAGTCCCACATTAATAAGAAAAAATTGCGGGGGTGTGATAGTCTCTACAAATAGTGGTGGTATATCTTTGTTGAGTATGTATATGAGACAGTGAGAGCTAGAAGACAAAGTGTCTAGTGAGAGAGTTAAAGACTAAGCTATGTCTAGTGTGCTATTGTGAGGACACTTGTGGGTTTTATTGGGTATTTGGATTAATTTATATTTGCGAGGTTTGTGAGAGTTTTACTGTAGTTATAATTCCTATTATTGTTGACATTACCCGTGGATGTAGGAATAGAGTTTGTCAAACCACATTAAATCTTTTGTTGTGGGGCTTATTATTATTTTTTTTTTTTTTTGTGTTTTTCTTTTTTTTTCTTTTACAACATTAAAGATAATACTTAATCCATGGCTTGATAAAACTTTGAAATGTAGAAGTTTGTGATAATTTTAGGGAGATAAGAGAAGACATGAGGGTCTTAAATGGTTTGACCACGCGGTCTACATTCATGGACCAGAGCCAAAGGCTACATTTTTCTCATTTATTTTTCTTGACTACATATTACAATGGAATCCATATTTATAATGAATACTACACAATGTTCTTGAGCAATCAATCCANCTAAAATTATTAATTATATTATTTATGATGCCACCGGTTCGACCATCAGTCCAATCTCGGTCCGACCAAAAAACCAGTAATCAGTCACTTTTTCGGTTCTTTCACCGTACTGGTTTATAAAAAAAAAAAAATAAAAAAAAAATAAAAAAAAATACACAATGTTCTTGAGCAATCAATCCATTGATTTATTAACCAATCCCATGATTTTCTATGACAATCAATGTTTTGATTTGGTCTTCAAGGAATCAATCAATCCATTGATTTACACAATGTTTTGTAGTTTCCTAAGGGTGTGTTTGGTTGGGGTGGAAATAGGGAGGATGGAAAATAGGGTAAAAAATGTTGTTTTCTACTCTTTGGTTGGGGAAGGAAAATAGGAAAGACAGAAAATAGGGGAGAAAGTTTTCTCCCCTAGGCCCACTTTTTTAATCCTCCCAAATTGGGAGGAAACTATGGAGAGAAAGCTTTCACAAATACCCTCTCACCTACCCCTCATTCATGATCTAATGTCTTTCTCTTCTCATCCTTTATCACTTTTGCCTCTTCTCATCCTTACATTCACAACACACCAACATCAGGTTCTCTTCTCTCTCTTTTTTTTTTTTTTTTTTTCTTCCAACGTGACCTGATCAAGAAAGTTTGCCCAATTCCATCTTAATAATAGTTTGCCCACAAAAGTTTGCTGACCACGTTTTTGTGGGCTGAATGTAGTGTAAATTTGCACCACGTTTTTGTTGGTTACAAAATCTTTTGCCCAATTAAATTTATATGTATACTATTCTAATTTTTAAATTATAATAATATAAATTTATATGTATGATGTGGTAAATTTTATATTATTTAACAAGTACAAATAAATCTATTTCTTACATATTATGTAACAAGAGTATAATAGTCAATTTATATAAATTACATTTTTCATCCTTCCATTTTTCTCTCCAAATAAATAAAAGAGTTTTCTACCCTCCCACTTTTCCACCCCTCCAAACAAACACACAAGAGGGAAAACTAAATATTTTCTATCCTCCCACTTTTCCATTCTCCCACAATTTTCCATCCTCCCACTTTTCCACTCCTCTAACCAAACGGACCCTAAAGGAAAAACTAGCAAGATGTCACAAAATTACATATCCATCTTGTAGGGGAAAATTTAAGATATCAGCAACCATAATAGTGTTTTGCCATAACATATTACACACGCAAACACAAAGATTTCTAGATGCCATCATTTTGTTAAAATTAAAAGGACTATATATGGGTAACAATGTTGCTTTATACAAGGAGAGCTAGAGCTTTTCTTGGTCCTATACTTTTTTTTTTCTGATCAGTAACAAAACTTTATTACAAAAAAGACTTTGACGTATACCCTGTATACAAAGACTTTGACTTGTGTTTCTACCGTTCGCTTCTCAGTTCTGGTTAATGGATCTCCTGCTGGTTTCTTTGGTAGCTCTAGAGGTCTCAGACAAGGCGATCCTTTGTCTCCCCTCCTATTTCTTTTGATCATGGAGGTCTTAAGTCGTATCATGAAGAAAACTGAGGAAGGTGGCTTCATTCAGGGCTTTCATGTGGGTCCTATTAATTCTACTGGTATTCGTGTTTCTCATCTTTTATTTGCTGATGATACCATTCTTTTCTGTGATGCCTCTAGAGAGCAGATTCTATTATCCAAAGTTAGAATCTGACCATGAGCTGCGGTCCACATAAAAAAAGCCACCCTATTAGGAACCTTAACTTTCCAAATACCCTTCCAAGGGAAGATGGAGGGATCTGCATTACGAATCTTATGATAGAAAGATCGAGTATCAAACTTCCTACTGCCATTAAGATCCCAACAAAGCCTATCACAACCTCCACCCCTAGGGATTCGGGTTTGAATGAAGTGGAGGAGGGAGTAGGAAGCCGCTAACTCCCAATCATTGAATGCCCTCTGAAATCTTAAACTCCACACTCTGTCATTATCACCCGCTGAAGGGCTTAACACATCAGAAATACAAGCCTCTTTATTAGCTGAACACAAAAATAACTGAGGATAAAGACTTTTAAGAGTGACATCCCCAGTCCACTTGTCATGCCAAAAAGAGTACGAGATCCATCCCCCACCACAAAAGAGAAATACTTAGCGAAAGTTTCCCACCCTTCACTAATACTCCGCCATAACCCACAACCATGGGCCCTACTACAAGCTCTAGTGCACCAACCCCCTTTTCCCTCCCCATATTTCATGGCTATGACCCTTCGCCATAGATGAGAGGTTTCATGGCCATACCTCCAAAGCCATTTCCCTAAGAGGGCCTGATTAAACGGCGCCAACTTTCGAACTCCTAAACCACCCAACTCACGTGGTAAGCAAACCTTTTCCCAAGCCACCAAAGGATATTTGAAACACTCAACTGATGAACCCCACAAGAAGTTCCTTTGAATGCGTTCCAATCTAGTAGCCACAGCTTTGGGGATAGTAAAAAGGGAAAGGTAATATGTTGGAAGGCTTGAAAGGGTACTCTTCAGCAAGGTGAGTCTACCACCCTTCGACAAATAAAGCCGCTTCCAACCTGAAAGCTTCTTTTCCATCCTCTCAAGGATCGGATTCCAAATGGAGGGTGTTTTATACACAGTTCCCAAAGGCATACCCAAGTAAGTCATAGGCAAACTGCCCACTCTGCACTGAAGGATATTAGCCAAAGACTGAATGTTACGCACCTCCCCAACAGGGACAATTTCACTTTTCCCCACATTCACCTTCAAACCAGTAAAAGCTTGAAAACAAGTCAAAGCCAACCTAATAGACAGAATCTGCTCTCTAGAGGCATCACAGNGGGGCACATGAAGCTTTCAGATTTTGGCCTTTGTAAGCCTCTTGATTGTACTACTTTACCTGCACTGCATGAAAATAGAACCATGGATGATGAAATTTGACAGAACAATGGATATTGATGGATGTTTCCTGATGCGGTTAATGGAGTACTTGGAAGAGCCCCGTGAACAGCTTCAACACTGGCAGATGAACAGGAGGAAGTTGGTAAGTCATCTTCAGTAGTTCAGTGACATTTTTGCGGTATGTATCTTTAAAGTAAATTTCAGTTTATACATGTACAACTAGTATGAGGGCTAAAACAGTATTAGTTAAAAGGGTTTGCGTTGTGGATAATTGTTAGATGAAACGCTCTGTTGTTTCTTCCTATATTGACTGGACTGTGATATATTATGGAGGCAATGGTCCACTGCAAGGCGTTCTAGTGCATGTCTGATTTGCTACTTTGAGTGTGTTTCTTTGGGTCTAATGGCACACTTGCAGACATATTTTCTGATGAGTCACACCACACCTATCCACACCTACCCACTCAGCCATCCTGATGTTCTTAAAATTTTGAAGTCAGTGTTTTTAGTGTTGGAAGTGGATTAACAAAATAACATCACTATGGATAACCATTACAATCATTATAACTTTGAAACCGTAACAAACAGTAATGTGTCTATATCATGGTCATTTAATTACTAGTTCACTTGGTTTGTACATTACTGTTGTTGCTAAGATTGTAAAAAACTTCTTTATTCACAATTGATGCTTCGTTTTGAAAGGCATTTTCAACTGTGGGAACACCGGACTATATAGCTCCTGAAGTATTGCTGAAGAAGGGATATGGAATGGAATGCGATTGGTAGTCTATTCTTAATGTTATCTATCTTATCATTCTTGCACAGTTTCCTTTGTTGTTTATTATTTATTTTTTGGATAAGAGAAAATTTTTCCATTGGTGGTACTAATTCCCAATGTTTTTTATTTTATTTTATTTAATTTAATTTAAATTTTTTTATTATAAAAAAAATCTAATTTTAATTTTAGTCTTATTTCTGTTCTCTCAGACTCCATGAGTTATCTGTTTTTCTTGTCCTTGATGTGCAAGTTGTGACCTTGAACTTCAAAATGTCATTAGCATCCTTTTGTTGAGGCTGACAATTTTGGAGAAATCTTAGTTGTATTTACAATCAGTGATGAATTCTGACTGTATAGCTAATGTTTAAACGTGACACTTACTCTCTCTGTCTCAATTTGTTTGTCCTTTATTTCATTTTGGGATATCCCAAAATATTGTTCTGTTTCTAAAATTAAAAACCATTAATTTACTAATGTTCCTATCATGCCCCTACTTTATTTTTAAAACCATTTTTGATAAATTTATTGAAGAGTAGTTTTAAAAATTTATACATTTTATATAGCAGACAAGACTATAAATGATTCTCTTAAAAAATTTGGATTTTTGAAATAGGACAAACAAAATGGGATGGAGGGAGTATTAAATAAGGGAGTTTCTACTTCAATTGTACTTTATATACAATAATAAAATAAAAGTTCTTCTACTTCTATTATCTTATTTGAGCTACTGTATTGCTATAGTTGGACTATTAAGAAGCAACATGTTCATAAAATGGTTATAGCTGAAATGATAATGTTAAATGGATAAGTGGAAATACAAGAAAAAGATAGGATTCAAAATAAGGATTTGCTTAAAGTTAGAGATGGCCCCTATTGATGAAAAGATGAGGAATGATAAAAGGTGGATGAAGACCAAAAACAATATTAGTAAAAATAATAAAAATGACATGTCAATTAAGGAGGTAACAAAAGTATGGGTTCAAATATAATATAATGGAGGAAAGAATCATATGGCTGATCCTGACTAGTCTAGTGAGGATCCATAACTGACTGCAAATTTTGAGACAAAGGCTGTTGTTATTGTTGTACTTCTATATCTACTTCTTATGTATGATTTTATTTAATAGGCAGCAATTCCTTAGGTTGCTGATTCTTATACAATTTTATTGTATCTGTGTTAGAAGGAGAGAGGGGGAGAGGGGAGGGGGGGGGGGAAGATATTTGAGAGGCTGATGCTGTTTTGTTTTGTTTTGTTTTGTTTTGTTTTGTTTTTTTTTTTTTTTGTTTTGTTTTTGTTTTTTTTTCTCTTTGTTTTTTTTTTTTGATAAGTAAGAAAAGAATATTATTAATAAAGAAAAGCAAGAGAAACACAAAGATTCACGGTAGTGAACAAAGGAAAAAAAAGAAACAAACAAAAAAAAAAAAAAACAGCCCCTAATCTATTCTAATAGAGGAAATAAAATCCGTAAGGGTAGAACAATCTGAGAAACCCCAACATCGAGACCAATCAAAGAGGGTCCTTTGGCACAACTCTAATAACTGAACCACAGTTTTCTCCTCATCCTCAAAAGCCCGCCGATTCCGCTCAGACCAAATAGTCCACATTAAACAGCCTGGGACCAAATCCCAGATATCAAAACTATGCTTCCCAAGCCAATGAAACCAACAGAATAATAAGTCCTCAACTGAACCTGGCATGACCCAATCGATCCCCAAACAACTGAAGCATATGCATCCACAAAGAATGAGCTATCGGACAAAAAAGTAACAGGTGATCCACAGATTCCGCATTACAACAGCACAAATAACAACGATTCACCAAAGGACGACCACGAAGCATAAGATTATCCAAAGTTAGAATCTGACCATGAGCTGCGGTCCACATAAAAAAAGCCACCCTATTAGGAACCTTAACTTTCCAAATACCCTTCCAAGGGAAGATGGAGGGATCTGCATTACGAATCTTATGATAGAAAGATCGAGTATCAAACTTCCTACTGCCATTAAGATCCCAACAAAGCCTATCACAACCTCCACCCCTAGGGATTCGGGTTTGAATGAAGTGGAGGAGGGAGTAGGAAGCCGCTAACTCCCAATCATTGAATGCCCTCTGAAATCTTAAACTCCACACTCTGTCATTATCACCCGCTGAAGGGCTTAACACATCAGAAATACAAGCCTCTTTATTAGCTGAACACAAAAATAACTGAGGATAAAGACTTTTAAGAGTGACATCCCCAGTCCACTTGTCATGCCAAAAAGAGTACGAGATCCATCCCCCACCACAAAAGAGAAATACTTAGCGAAAGTTTCCCACCCTTCACTAATACTCCGCCATAACCCACAACCATGGGCCCTACTACAAGCTCTAGTGCACCAACCCCCTTTTCCCTCCCCATATTTCATGGCTATGACCCTTCGCCATAGATGAGAGGTTTCATGGCCATACCTCCAAAGCCATTTCCCTAAGAGGGCCTGATTAAACGGCGCCAACTTTCGAACTCCTAAACCACCCAACTCACGTGGTAAGCAAACCTTTTCCCAAGCCACCAAAGGATATTTGAAACACTCAACTGATGAACCCCACAAGAAGTTCCTTTGAATGCGTTCCAATCTAGTAGCCACAGCTTTGGGGATAGTAAAAAGGGAAAGGTAATATGTTGGAAGGCTTGAAAGGGTACTCTTCAGCAAGGTGAGTCTACCACCCTTCGACAAATAAAGCCGCTTCCAACCTGAAAGCTTCTTTTCCACTCGGGCATCCTTCCTTGTATCCTATACAGAGGTGATTTTATACCCAACAAAATTTTTGTCCAGAAGAAGGTTGTCAGGCTTAATATCTCTGGAAAGACAGTGATGGTAAACTTATGAGAAATGTTAAAAGCATATTAAAAACATCGACCTAAATTACCACACTTCCAGCATCTAACACATTGATTTGATGACATCATCAACAGTAAGATACTCACCTGTGAATGTAATTGTGCTTGTGAATAGATTCTATGGCCAGGACACTCTGAGCAATGTAAAATCTAGCCACATTTTCTGTTAAGGTGTCTGCCCTCATCAGCAGAGTCATCATGTCCCCACCAGGCAGATATTCCATAATCAAATACAAATACTCGGCATCCTGAAATGAGTAATAAAGTTTCACAATGCAATGGCTGGCTACTTCTGCCAGCAAGTTCCTCTCAGCTCTAACATGCTCCACCTATGACCAAAAGAAAAGGAGAGTGCATATTTAACAAATTTGACATAAGGTACAAAAATATTAAATATATACATATCTTACATTTCTTAAATTGACAAATAACATAAACAGAACTGCTTTCCCACATGCTAGTTCAAGTCTACATTCACCATAAACTACTGAAAATGGCCGAACTCTCTCATTTTAAAGAAAAATCACAAATGAACTAAGCAACAGCCAAAGCAATTCAAAATAGAGATGATATGTTATAGTGAGAATAAAACCCATGAAGATGCATCTCATAATATTGAGAGTATCAACCATTAGTACAAATCTGTAAATAATATCTAAAAAGTGCATAGTGTGGGTCTCCAATATACAGGAACTTATATACTAGTATACTACATGGAAACAAAAGGTGATGACTAAAAGAAATCCCTTAAGTTAAGCATCAGCTGTAGGTTCTGTAGCAAATGTAATTTTGTATGTTCTCACCTGTCCTCTCTTAACCATTTCAGATTTCTTCAACTTTTTCATGGCATAAATATTGCCAGATTTCTTCTCCTGACACAATCGAACCTGTAGATTGAGAAAGTATTAGCAAAACATATGCTAAATAGCTGTTCATAACAAGTTTACATAAGGAAAAAAGAAGATAGTTTCACAATGGCAGTTGCCCAAATGGTTAATTATATCAATTGTAAGATATTATGTATGATCCTGACCTCACCAAAGGCCCCCCTCCCAATGATGGTTAAAAGCTCAAAATCATCAACACATATCTTGTGCCTTTTAAGTCGCATAAATTCCGTCTCTTTTCGCTCTAAATCCTTGATCAGGTTGATCTGTTCCTCCTCGGGCACATCTGAGGTAGCTAATTTCCTCTCTAACACCCATCGTCTGCAATGGAAACAAAACAAATACAGGTTATTACTTATCCAACTGAAACTTTGTTTCCCAATTTTTATTCTTTTTACTTTGCTAGGTTATCTCCAACCGATTTCAGTTGAGACCAATTTCTATGAATGCACAACTTCAATCACAAGCCACATACATTGCAGCAATCCAGAGAATTGAACCTTAGCTGTCTGGTCTTTATTTATTTATTTATTTTTAAATTCCCTTTTTTTTGGTTGGTAAGTTACACAGTCACCCAGAGGGTTTTGAATCCACAGCTTCAACCTCCATCCATTCTTGTGGGAGAAGAAAGTGTCATTTGAGCTACAGCTCATTGGCATTAATTTTTTTTTTATTTTTGGGTAAATTTACAATCTTTATAAGCTCACATTTTCTTAATCCATTGTCTCAGCCAATCAATGTATCCACACGCATTTATTTAAGCCCAATCATTACAAGTAAATATTTCCCCAATTTATGGAGTGTAATGTTTGGGAAAGTGAAGCAGATTCTGAGATAATGGACAGTAGCAAATTTCAGATTCAGTCTTGAGTGGCCTTTCTGATTTGGGAGTGACACTTTTTGGGAAAGTTTTAATTTTTGCTTTAAGATAAATCCATGACTTCATTAATGAATGATGTTCTCCATCTACTCTAGTTGACATATAGTAATTAGACTCCTCAACCGTATTAGGCAAAAGACAACAGAAAGAACAAAGTACAAAACTAAGCCAGCTGGTTTAGATTTAAGAGCTCCCTCTTAGAAATTGATATTCCAAATAATCATACACTAAAGAGTTTGATTCAAAACAAGACAAGAGGGGATGCACTCGCTCACTGCAGCAGCAAACTCAACAGTCAAATAAAATAAAAAAAAAAAACACCCTCTTTGAGTCTCAGTTGTGTGAGTGAATCTGCTTGTTTCCAAAATCTAAAGCCCCAAGCATTGGATTCTTTACTCATCCTACATTTTCAGAGCCACCAGACGAAGAAATTGAAAACAAAATTTTGAGAAACAAGATCTAAAGCCTAGCAATCTCAGTTTTACTTCAGCTAGTAGTAAAAATGCAATCAGAACTGCAAGACTTATAGTTCAAAGGAATGCCTAATTCACTTTTCCTACTACATTTTCACCCTGCGTACAGTCTTAATCAAAAAGGAAAAGGCCATAGCATAACCAATAGCTAAAATATTCATATATAAATTATAAGTTTACCTCTCTTTGCGCTCTTGAATGTTCTTCATCTGAGCTCTGTAGTGATTTTCTATGAACTGCTTGGCTGCCGCCACTTTCTCCATAGTCAAGCTCGACCCTAACACCTCTTCTTCCTCCTTCCGATCCTCCATTCTCTCTCTCCCTCTCTCTACAACTACCACTTTCTTTCAGTTTCTCACTCTAAAACCCTCTCTTCCACTATCTGTATCTGTATCTGTGTTGTGTTTAGAAGAAGAAGAAGAAGCTGCTGCTGCTTATTAAGCTCTCTTTTTTTTTTTTTTTTTAATGCTTATTTATTTTATTTTAATGTTTATTGCGACAAAACAACGAGGTAAAACTAAAAAACCCGATTGATTGTTTTTAATGTTAGGGTCGTCTTTATCCCCTGTGACCACGCCGTATACATAACACACCTCATCATAACTTTATCGAATGCCACGTGGATTATTTGCCTTTTATTTCTGACGTGGCAGTATCCGGCGGCGGGAGTTTCTAGTTAGGTGAAAGTAGGGGATCGTAGACTCCTTTTTTTTTTTGTATTTTTAATTAAATTAATCAGTAAGTTTCGCTATGGTTGTCCGAGATTGAGAGAGAGATTTGTAGTTGACGCGCTGGATAGTGTGCGTGTCTAGCAATCAACGTTGCGGGGGGGAGTCAGTGTCAGTGTCAGACATTTTAACCACAATTGAAAAAAGTGGGAATACCCACGAGGTGGGTCCCACTATTTTTTTGGGGGTGTAGTTGGGGGGGCGTGGTGTCCACTCTCCTTGAACGGGTTGTTGGGCTTGGGGGTATATTAAATTCTCTTGTCAGTAATTGGGTTGTCTCTCCCTCTCAACCCCAGAGTCAGAGAGACTCTCTCCTCCCTATTACGAGGGTCTTTGAGGATATTATTATTAGTCTATTTGCTCTCTCTCTCTCTCACACTCACACTTGCATTTACTATAGTGTGAAATTTATGCGGCATTTTATTAGGATTTTAGGACTCTCTTGTCTTTCTGTTTCAGCTCCCCAACCTTACTTTTTTACTACGAGTTTTAGATCCTTCGCTTAACTGCCACTTTTGGTCATTTTATAATGCAATTTTGATTTTTTTTTTTTTTATTATAGGGAATTGGGCCCATTTTAACTTAAGAAGTTCTTATTTTTACTAGTTTTTGTTATATTCTAATGTAGTTTAAAATTCTCCTTCACGAGTGCACAATGACGCTCACTCATTTAACAAATGCTGTATCTCTTTTTTTTAATAATTTAATAGATTGTGAGAGGATGATTTGAATTTTAAATATCTCCATTAAGAGCATTCACATCAGTATGTGTATTTTACACATCCATTTTTACACTAAAAACCTACTTTTTCTATTTTACACATTTACTTTTACAAAATACCCACATCAGTTCATTTATTTTACAAGATATTTCAATAAAATATTCATTATACTCCATTTTTTTATTATTTCTCTAATGATCATACTTTTTTTAATTTAAACTTATATTTTAAGTAAACTACCAACACCGGTGGCTCGGCCAATGGAGCCGCTTGTGTTGGAGGTCCGATGGCCGAACCACCAAAATAGTGGCTCCAAATCAGAACTGCAAGACTTATAGTTCAAAGGAATGCCTAATTCACTTTTCCTACTACATTTTCACCCTGCGTACAGTCTTAATCAAAAAGGAAAAGGCCATAGCATAACCAATAGCTAAAATATTCATATATAAATTATAAGTTTACCTCTCTTTGCGCTCTTGAATGTTCTTCATCTGAGCTCTGTAGTGATTTTCTATGAACTGCTTGGCTGCCGCCACTTTCTCCATAGTCAAGCTCGACCCTAACACCTCTTCTTCCTCCTTCCGATCCTCCATTCTCTCTCTCCCTCTCTCTACAACTACCACTTTCTTTCAGTTTCTCACTCTAAAACCCTCTCTTCCACTATCTGTATCTGTATCTGTGTTGTGTTTAGAAGAAGAAGAAGAAGCTGCTGCTGCTTATTAAGCTCTCTTTTTTTTTTTTTTTTTAATGCTTATTTATTTTATTTTAATGTTTATTGCGACAAAACAACGAGGTAAAACTAAAAAACCCGATTGATTGTTTTTAATGTTAGGGTCGTCTTTATCCCCTGTGACCACGCCGTATACATAACACACCTCATCATAACTTTATCGAATGCCACGTGGATTATTTGCCTTTTATTTCTGACGTGGCAGTATCCGGCGGCGGGAGTTTCTAGTTAGGTGAAAGTAGGGGATCGTAGACTCCTTTTTTTTTTTGTATTTTTAATTAAATTAATCAGTAAGTTTCGCTATGGTTGTCCGAGATTGAGAGAGAGATTTGTAGTTGACGCGCTGGATAGTGTGCGTGTCTAGCAATCAACGTTGCGGGGGGGAGTCAGTGTCAGTGTCAGACATTTTAACCACAATTGAAAAAAGTGGGAATACCCACGAGGTGGGTCCCACTATTTTTTTGGGGGTGTAGTTGGGGGGGCGTGGTGTCCACTCTCCTTGAACGGGTTGTTGGGCTTGGGGGTATATTAAATTCTCTTGTCAGTAATTGGGTTGTCTCTCCCTCTCAACCCCAGAGTCAGAGAGACTCTCTCCTCTCTATTACGAGGGTCTTTGAGGATATTATTATTAGTCTATTTGCTCTCTCTCTCTCTCACACTCACACTTGCATTTACTATAGTGTGAAATTTATGCGGCATTTTATTAGGATTTTAGGACTCTCTTGTCTTTCTGTTTCAGCTCCCCAACCTTACTTTTTTACTACGAGTTTTAGCTCCTTCGCTTAACTGCCACTTTTGGTCATTTTATAATGCAATTTTGATTTTTTTTTTTTTATTATTATAGGGAATTGGGCCCATTTTAACTTAAGAAGTTCTTATTTTTACTAGTTTTTGTTATATTCTAATGTAGTTTAAAATTCTCCTTCACGAGTGCACAATGACGCTCACTCATTTAACAAATGCCGTATCTCTTTTTTTTAATAATTTAATAGATTGTGAGAGGATGATTTGAATTTTAAATATCTCCATTAAAAATATCATATATCAATTGATGAGTTAAAAGACTATTAGTAATTTAAAAAAAATGAGTATAATAATTGACAACGTTTGAAAGTAAATAAAATTTTCAAATAAAACAATGGAATGCAACAAGGACTATGATAGTAACTAAACAATGACGAATCCTTACAATAAGATGGGGTATCCTAGTACTACTACCAAAAAGAAAATCTCAGTTTAGTCTACTGAAGTTAACTAGTATGATTAAATCAATAAACCAATAAACAGCAAGAAGAATGAGAAATGAAAATGGTAGGTTCTTAACATATGAATCTACATACTTCATTAAGTAGAACTGAGGCATATTCATAGAGCATGTGGAATCATATTTCGTGGAAATTCTCTTAAAACAGACAGTGAACCGACCAACTAATTGTCCACTCAAATTAACTAAGGAGGCACATTTGGGCAATAGTAGGATCTGCAAATGAATCGGATAGGTCCAATGGCTTTTTGGCATAATAGATATTTATGTGGATGAAGGTATTAGACACTACTTTTAAGGGTGACTATAGTGACTGATCAATTGAGAAGAAGGGATCTCCAAACCAATGGACGAAATAATGAAGAAATCCATAAGTTGCCCAAGTTCCAAATTACTAAATCAAGATTATATATGGTCTTTGATTTAGGGTCCGGTCCTCTATAGACCAACCCCTTGGATTCACATCATCTTAATGTTTCCCATGACCCATTAATATTGTTCATCGTAATGAAGTTTATGCATATTTTGGGGAATCAATTCAAAATCCAGGAAAAATCAAATAATATGAATTTGATATATATATTTTTGGTCATGAGTGTAACAAGGGAACAAATTGATGTGTACTCTCTCTTCTTTTTGGCCTTTTAAAGTTCAAAATTAAACTGTATAACAAGATAGAGAAAAGTACATATAACCATACTATTTTTACTTTTAAAATTTTGTATATTTCAGATAATTTCAAAAGGATTTATCAATAGGTGCATAATTTTGGGGATATCAATTTGTTTTTTTTTGGACTAAATAGAGTTGTATTTTTGTGTGTGTAAAATGTGGACATTTTAGTTGTTATTTGTTAAAAAGGTAGACAGGTATTTAAGAATAAACAAATGTCCAGTGTGTTACTAAAAAAACAAAAAATGAAAGTCCAGTGAAATCCAAGCTTTGAAGTGTAAACCAGCAGCATTCAGCCAAAACAAATGTTATCTAAAGTGGTATGGGTTGCACGTACCATAATTAGAAGTGGAATAATCTGGTGCATGCCACATCCACCAAAACGTGGCAAACTCTATTTTTATCTAGTCAATGGTACTGTGTATGGAGGGTGGGTTGGTCTTTTTTTTTTTTGATACGAGGGTGGGTTGGTCTTGGTCCTAGAACTTCTCAAAGGTGATGCATCACATTACACTCTTCTCCTTCTTGCAGATGCAGTACTACTGTACTGCTGTTGCTTTCTTCTTCTACCATTTTTCAAATTAATAAAAATGTCAGTTTAGCACGAGGCTTCCTAGCTGTCAGGTTGGTGTTGTAGTCTGTCTTTGAGATGAGATCTGTTGTTATATACAACTCAACTGCAGATCTAGGACAAAACATGCATAAAATCTTTGAAATTTTCAATTATTTCATAAAGTTTCAATTTAATCCATTTAATTATTAATTAATTAGTCTTTTTGGACCGGCACCAAAGTAGCTTTAAAAGCAAAAAAAATGTGTTGTTTTTAGGTTTACATTATAATTAATTGTTTGTTCCAAGTTGCCTCTACCTCTACCACATCCCACATGGTAAGTTCAGCAAAGCATATGATGTGAGTAGGAAGAAATAATAATGCCACACTCATATCATTTATATATCATTTATATTAACCTGAGCCGACTAGTTTGTTGTAGTAATTGTTTAGATTAGAAGCATTGGGGTCTGATCTGAAATTCAGAATCTCTCTTTATTTGAAACTTTCTGCAAAACGTACAGCTAATTGTATTTGTGGGTAACTTTTCATTTGTTAAAATGTCAAAATTCATGTATTGATGCACCAACTAAAAGTAACTTTTTCTTTAATTGGCGATTAAAAATTTCTCCATTTGTACAAAGGAAGCCAAGCGAGGGATGAAGTCTGTCTTTGACTTTAATGGACCTATTCCTTCAAAACTTCACATGCCAAATTAATGGTTTGATAAAGCAGCTCTATCAACAAGTTGGACTTAACATGCAATTTTTTTTTTTTTTTTGAAGTGAACGGTAGAAATTTTATTGAACAAACTATAAAAAGGTTACAATAAATCACTTAAGAAAGTGATCCTCCCCACATTTTAGAAAAATCCAAACCCATTACAACAATTAATAAGTTTCAAACAAAACTAGTGTTGGTAGCATGTGTAAGGCACACGCTTGGTTTATCGGAAGAATTTTTTCTATTAGGTAATATTATAATTGTGAGTTTCAGTTAACTTAACTGGTAAAATCTTTCATCATCGAATAAGAGATTTGAGTTTCGATCCCTCCAACACCAAAAACCAATTGGTATATTGGTCTAATGATAAGATAAAGAGCTCTTATCAAAAGCGGATATCATAGATTAAAATTTTCTTTAAAAAAAATAATACTATAATATGTTGTATGATATTTAACATTAAAAGAAATTAATCTAATAGCAAAGACTTGCTATTAAAAGTGGAACTCACCACCGCACACCCTTATGGACACTCAACAAGTATTAGTGTTTGTGGGGTGTGGGGGTTAAGAGCCGGGGTTCAAGACTTCAAAATGGAGCTTTCACACACATATACACTTAGATTAAGCTAGGATGGTTACGATCTTAAGTCACTAAGTTTCTCTCTGACAAGAAAAGTTTTGGATACACCGAAACTTCTCTTTCCCTGTAGAATTTGTTGTCCCTTTAAGTAAGGTTGTCTGTCCCTGGATAAACACTGTTTATCAAAGGGCTTTGTGGGGTTTTTTCTTTGGGGTCTAGGAAACACAAGTGTCTTCAACCTATGGAAGGGATAATGAAACACTAGAGTAAACTGTCCCTGAATGAAAGAGAGGATGGTACTTTGCAATTGACTAGAGAAAGATCATTTAGAGAAACAATGTTGGCTGCTAAGTTCTTCACCAAGCGAGCACTCAATACAGAAGCAATCATTCAGACCTTTAATCCATTATGGCGCTCAAAAAATGGTTTTCAGGTTCAGACAACAGGAAATCACATCCTCCTCTTCGCTTTTGATAACAAAGAAGAGGCAGAAAAGATACTCTCACTCCAACCATGGAGCTTTGATAAGCACTTGGTTGTCCTATGTCGCTATGATAGTGCTACCCCTATTAGCGAACTCAAGTTCAATAAAGTTACAATGTAGGTCCAAGTACACGATATTCCATTGCCCTTTTTAAACAGGGGAGTCACCAAGGATCTCTACAATGTAGTTGGAGAAGTGTGCAAGGATACAAAGCTTTCTGAGATGGAGGGTGGGCATTACTTCCGAGTAAAAACTAAACTGGATGTTACTATCCCTTTGTGTCGTGGTTGGAAAATATCCCTAGAGAATGGTGAAATAGGTTGGGTAAACTTCAAATATGAAAGATTACCAATTATCTGTTACTGGTGTGGTTGCCTCGACCATGTAGATAAAGATTGTGACAAATGGATTGAAAGTAAGGGCACCTTGTCTCATGAAGACCGGGAATATGGTCCATGGATTAGAGCTTCCCCTTTCGTCATGCCTCAGAAAACTGTGATCAAAGTCACGAGATAGTATTAAGCGCTGAAAAAAGAGAAAGGCCTGAAAGCAAACAATCATGAACATCCGGCGATTGAAAACCCAACGGACTCATCTCCAGCGACTCAGAACCAGGTCACAAGGCAAACAGAGTCCACAATCAGCATTAATGATGATATGTTACAAGGAGTTACTACTATCAACTAATTGGGGAAATCCTTTATCGATACGTTACTTGATATTGATCAGGAAATAAAGAAGTTTGATAGCAAAGCACACATTAATCAAGGAGTAAATGTCGTGGAGGCTAGGGCAACAGAATTTGACTCAAACTTGGACTCTTCAATATCGTACCCTACCCCTCCTATACAACCATTGAACTAAAGTGATCACGTGTAACACCACACCTCTCACCCAAACTCTATTGCAAATCTGTGCGCCCTTGATAACACTCCAAGAACCTGGAAAAGAATCCCACGATCACCACAAGACCCAAACTCTGCCCAGAACAACACCCTCCCTTACAAACGTACCCTCTCACTAGAAGATGCTCTTGAACAACCAAGCAAAAAAAGAGTGCTTTCCCATGATTTAGAATTTTGATTGGCGATGACTGTACCTCAGCCCCACCATGAACAATGAGTCTACTTTGTTGGAATTGTTGTAGGCTTGGGAACCTACAGACAATTCAGGAACTCGGTGACTTAGTCCGGGCACAAGATCTTGCAGTCATATTCTTAGCCGAAACATGGCTAGATGAAGCTAGGCTAATCGAATTATGAAATAAAATGGGATTTGGAGATACTTTTGGAGTTTCTGGAGTCACAAGAGGTGACTAGCTTTGTTTTAGAAAAAAGATGTTGAACTATCGGTGGAAAATTCCTCGCTGAATTATATTGATGCCATTATCAACAAATGGAGGAAAACAATTGGAGGTTTACAGGTTTTTATGGCTTCCCGAAGACCCGGAATCACATGGAATCATGGAATAAATTGCGATGGCTCCGTCATAAGTCTTCCCTTCCTTGGATATGTGCTGGTGACTTTAATGAGATTCTAAAATCTCATGAAAAAGTTAGTGGCAGACCACGACCAAATGGGCAGATGTAGGAGTTTAGAGATGTTCTTGATGAGTGTGGGATCATCGACATGGGATATGTGCGAAATAAGTTCACTTGGTACAAAAATTATCCGAATGGCAATACAATATGGGAGTGGCTTAACAGGGCCGTGGCAACCCAAGAATAGCTGAATCTATTTCCGACATCAAAGGTGCTCACTCTTGAGTGCGGTACCTCAGACCATAAACCCATCATAATCCATCCAATGGGCATTCCAAGAAGAAAGCAACGCCCTTGGAGATTTGAACAAGTATGGTTGGATGATAAAGGCTATCATGAAACAATCCACACGGCATGGAGTCAGAATTTTGGGACCTTTCCTATGATTAATGTTGCTGGAAAATTAGCAAATGCCAATCAAGTTTGCAACGATGGTGTAAGCAGAATTTTGGTAATATTACAAGATAGACAGCAAAGAAGAAAAGACAATTGAAATAAGTAGAGAGTGTGGCGGCTCAGGTAAACAATCTTGTCGAGGTACAACAACTGAAACATGAAATAAATGGGTTGTTGGTGGCGGAGGAAAAACTTTGGCACCAAAAGTCTCAATCTCATTAGATCAAATCCGGGGACAGAAATACTAGTTACTTTCACAGTAGAACTTCTCATAGATTTCGCCGCCAATAATATCCATGGTCTTCGAAATGCAAATGGGGAGATGTGCATTGGGGATGACAATGTAGCCGCCCTCTTGGTGGAGTATTATACAGGTTTATTCACCATGGTAACTCCATGTGACACTGAATCAATATTGCAGCATGTTCTATGGACTGTTACCGAAGAGATGAACACCCTCCTTGGCTGAGAGTTTTCAAGGGCAGAGGTAGACACAACTATATCTCAAATGGCTCCACTAAAAGCCCCAGGTCTTGATGAGATGCCCCCAATTTTTTTCCAACACTATTGGAAGGATATTGGAAGCAATGTAGCCGCCGCAGTTCTCTCATGCCTCAATTCGGCCCACATTCTAGCAGGTATAAACCACACCTATCTCACTCTTATTCCAAAAGTGAAAAGTCCTGAACATGTAACTGAATTTCGGCCCATAGCGTTGTGTAATATTGTGTATAAACTTATTTCAAAGGTCTTAGAAAATCGCTTAAAAGCCATATTACCTGATATTATATCTGAAACTCAAAGTGCTTTTCAATCTAACAAAGCTATTTCATATAATATATTAGTTGCTTTTAAGACACTGCACCGCATGAAAACAAAGAAATAAGGGAAAATTGGCTCTATGGTGCTCAAACTCAACATGAGCAAGGCTTTCGATAGAGTAGAATGGACTTTTCTCCTACAACTGATGGAAAAGATGGGTTTCAATGGAAGATGGGTAAATCTGCTTTCTGAATGTATCAGCACTGTTACCTATTCCATCAGAGTGAACGGTGAACCGAAAGGTAATATTGTCCCTTCAAGAGGCCTCAGAGAAGGTGACCCTTTGTCACCGTATCTCTTTATGTTGTGCTCAGAAGGCCTAAATGCTCTCATCCAACAAGTTGTGAATGAAGACAAAATTGGGGGGTATTCCCTTTGCCAGTATGGTCCAAAAATCTATCATTTATTTTTTGCTGATGATAGCCTGCTATTTTGTCGTGCTTAGATAAGTGATATTCAAGCTATACAAGAAATTTTGGACTTATATGAGAAAGCTTCACGATAACGTATCAACAAGGAAAAGCCGACTCTTTTCTTCAGCAAAACTGTATCCATGATGGTGAAAAATGATATAAAAATTTTCCTTGGGGTTCCAGAGATTAAGGAATATGAAAAATATTTAAGCCTTCCAGCAGTGGTGGGTAAAAATAGAAGTGTCAATCTGAATTTCATCAAGGAAAGGGTGTGGGGAAAAATCCAAGGATGGAAAGAGAAAATGTTGTCACAAGACTGTAAAGAAGTTCTCCTCAAAGCAATAGTACAAACAATCCCCACCTTTGTAATAAGTTGCTTTCGCTTGCCGGTTGGTCTTTGTAGAAACATTGAAATGATGATACGTAAATTTTGGTGGGAGCAAAGGGATGACCGAAGAAAAATTCACTAGAAAAATTGGGAGACCTTATGTAAGCGAAAGGACGATGGAGGCATGGGGTTCAAAGATCTTTACAAATTCAACGAAGTTATGTTAGCCAAACAAGTGTGGAGGTTAGTGCATGATACAACTTCTCTTTTCTACAAGGTGTTCAAAGCCAAATATTTTCTAAATTGTAGTGTATTTGAGGCAAAGGTGAAATCTGGTTCATTCGCTTGGAGAAGTATTTTATATGCTAGGAAACTCATTTTAATGGGTGCCAAATGGAGAGCGGGAGATGGTTCTCAAATCAAGATCTATGGAGCAAACTAGCTACCTAGAGAGACACAAGGCCGTGTGGTGTCACCCCCTTCACCTACACTTAACTCAACAACTGTTTCAACCTTAGTTGATATACTCACGAATGGTTGGAACTCTTACATTATTGACAGCACTTTCTTGCCTTTTGAAGCCAAGCAAATCAAGTCTATTCCACTAGGACTCACCAAACAACCTAATCACATGTATTGGCCAAGAAGTAGGGACGGTTCCTATTTAGTAAGCACGGGGTATCACTAGCTGTGCGCCGAAGAAAATAAAGAAGTGGCTTCACCTTCAAATTCTAACAAGACTCATGGGTTTTGGAAAAAAATGTGGAAGGTTGATGTATCAGGAAAAATTAAGCACTTCTTATGGAAAGCTTGCTCAAATGCATTGCCCACAAAGGAGAATTTATCATGGAGAAAAATCATTGCAGAAAGCTCATGTCTACTCTTCAAAAATCAGGCCGAATCTGTCCTCCATGCTCTCTGGGATTGCGCTTCTTTCCATCATGTATGGGATGTAGATTTCAACTGGGTTGATCGCCAAAAAAATCCAAGGGATCCTTCCAAAATTTGGTGGAACTGATTCTTGATAAACCCCATCAATTGGAGCTCTTCACCACCATTGCATGGTTCCTTTGGTCAAGGCACTAAAAGAGGAAGTACTCCCTCTAATCCATGTTGTCTTGGAGCCAAAGAGGTTCCTGTCACTCCATCAGCAACCAGTCAGCACGTTCCCAAGGCAGCAAGCACGTGCAAAAGAAGCAAAGTGGATACCTCCAGACCTGCATAGCTTCAAAACAAATTTTGATGGTGCCATGTTCACAGACACGGGAAAGGCAAGCTTAGGTGTGGTGATACAAGACCATGCAGGGGAAATCATTACAGCATTCTCTGAAAAAATTCCACAACCACCTTCAGTCACCTACTTGGAACTACTTGCAGCAAGGGGGGTTGCCATTTTTGTCCACAAAGTAGGTCTTCAAGATTCCATATTGGAAGGAGACTCGGAAATAGTTATCAACTCCCTTCAAAAAGGTGATATGTTTCAATCTGCTTATGGTCATCTCTTTAAGGATACTTTATTCTATGTACACTCCTTGAGGAGTTTTAGTTTCTCTCATTCCTATAGGAAGGGAAATTCTGTACCTGATGCTTTAGCAAAGAAAGCTAGCTTTTGTTCTAATTTAACCGTTTGGATGGAGTATGTTCCTTCAGATATCAACACTTTTGTATTGGCTGACAAGCCCTCTTCTTAATTTAATAAAACATTACAGGGTGGATTCTCAAAAAAAAAAAAAAAAAAAGAAAAAAAAAAGAAAAAAAAAAGGTGGAACTCATTTCCACATTAATATTCCAATAATGGCATAACAACCTCCATAAATTAACATATGACAATTTAGAAGGAAAGTACTTGTAAAAGGTTTGGTGTCTTAATGATTTTTTAACCATACAAATTTTCTTTTGTTGATGTTTGTACTTCATAAAGAAAACTAAAACCCAATCATATAAATAAATAAAAATATACAAAATGCATGTTTGAAATTCTATCATCCATGCATTATGATTGATTGACTAATTTGAGAGTCAATCATTACTTGAAGGAAACAACATGTGTGAGAAATCATTTGAGAGTCAATCCATGGCATTCTACAACATTGCAACTGTGAAAACGTGTGGGAGGGAAACAAAATCAAGGAGAAATTGTATTACATTAGTTGAAATAATAATTGGAATAAATTAGTACCACAAAAAGAAAGAACGTGGCAATAAAACTATAATAATAGCATCCTATCATTTGTATTGTGTTCAACTCCTCCATCATGTATTTTGTTAAAGCTTACGCTTGATGCTTCCCAAACTTTTTATTTCTTAGTTTCTTTTAATGCAAATTTACTTTCACCAACAAAAAAAAAGAATTGGTAAATTTGTTTGCCATTGCTATCCATCACTAAAATAAGCATCTATCATCATTTAGCCTTTTTTTTTTTAGAATATTGATTACATTAACTTGAGTCCTAGAAATTACAATTAAAAAAAAAAAAAAACATAAAAGCCTAATTCAAATAAGTAATAGTCTATTCTTTTACCTTCCATGGAGAAAACAAAGATAACATATCAATAATTACACAATAATCAAACAGAAAACTGCATAATTATCAAGCATAAAATAAAGAAAATTTTGTATGGGTGTCTAATCTTATATATATATATATATTAAGACATGAAACCCACATTTAAATATAAAACATTTATCCCTAGGAGTAAACTCTAGATACATGGCTCCACCTGTCATTTCTCAAATGGGTCAGTCTACTGTACCCCTTATCTTTTTTAGTGGGTACGGTACCCACTCAAATCTAAACCATTAATTAGTATTATTTTAATAGTGGCCGTTGATTTAAGTTTAGTTTGAAACCTGTTACCGGTAAGCTAGGTCAGTATATAAAAGCCAGAAACAGAAATAAAAAACAGGTGGGTCTCTCTCAACTTCATATCCTCTCTCGCTCTCGTGTGCTCCTTCCCTTAAAAAACCTCAAATTGGTTCTCTCCCATGTCTGTCAATTTCTTCACTTCAACCCATCGGCTTCCCTCATTTACTCACCGCTGAGGATTTCTTAAAGGATCAAATTTTTTTATTTTGTTTAAGGTAAGTATCAAGCAAATCCCTAATTTCTCTGTCATTTTTTTGTTCCCTTTTTTCTTTTTAAATTGTTGAAAGACTTTTGGAATTTCTCTCTTCAATTTCATTTCACTGTAACTTTGGCACACTTCTGCGCTGGTGAGGTACCAATTTTGTTCTTTCTTATAAGTGGCACAGAACGTATTTGTTGAAATGCTTCTTAGGGATTCAGTTTTTCCAAAACTTCTTGTTGTGGCTCTGTTATGCTCATTGGGGGGTGTGGGCTCTTGTTAGTGTGGTGTTGAAATTTTATTTTATTTTAATTTTAATTTTTTATTTTATTGGTTAGTAGAGGAAAAAGGCAACACCTGTGTATTCAAGGTGGAAGGGTTTTTATAAAGAAATAATTTTTTTCTTTTATGTCCTAGGGAGGACACGGTTATAGAGTTGCTATTTCATTGTTTCTTTTTCATTTCTTTTCTATGTAATGTACATCTAAGCTATAATTCTGTAGCTGTTGCAGCATCTTGGAATCAAATTTTGAGTGTTTTCTAGTTTTAAAGTTTGAGAGATTTTGTGTTGCATTTTGGCTAGTACAGAATTTGGTTTTTTGTACTTTTGCTTGCTATTTGTCTTGTTTTGAGAACAACGTCTCAGGTTGTTTCTGGTGTCTGTGCTAATAAAATTTTCTGATTTATCAAAAAAAAAAAATTTAAGAGATTGTAGATGAAAATAACGAAAATTTTTTAAACATCCTGTAATTTTATATTGACATATTGAATCAGTCAATAGCATTTTCGGATGGCTAACTAGAGTAAAATGGACTGCTACTTTTGATGCTAGTACTTACTTAATGGCAAGGTTTTCTTTATGACTGTCTCGCTAGGTAAATTGAGTTGTATCATATTCATATCTTCATATCAATAGATGCTTATTTTATTTATTGAAAATTTGTTCATATGAAATAAAGAGAGCAGGATCCCCAGGCAGATGCTGTTGAGAACATTTCTAATGCCATTAGTTATGTTTTGTGCTTAGTCCAGCAAGTTGATACACAAATAAATTATAGAACCTGAAAGATACATACTAAATTTTCTTTTCTTTTCATTTAGTACTCTGAGGTCAAAGCACCGGATGGATGATTTGTATTTTGATTTTAATTAGGCAAGATAACCAAGAATGAAAAAGAAAATTTACAGGAAAATTAGGAGCAATTCTTAACTAGTAAGTTTTTCTTACAATTTTTTTTCTTAACTAGTAACGGATTCTCTTTTTTTTTTTTTTTATTTACAAAATTATTGTTTGGCTTTGTTTTATGCCCAGAAGCTACTTAATTATTTCATTAAGTCATTCATGCAATTATACTATTAATTATTTTTTAACCTGCTAGTGGACATGTTGATTATTAGCTCTGCACATTCCTTTTATTTAAATTTGTATTGTTGAGTTTTCAAAAAAATTATTTGTAAAAGCAAAGTAACGTTGTTCTGTAGAATTTTGTGCACTTGTTGTGAAACTCTCAATTCCTGATTTTAGTTTAACCTTGGTGTGCATATAATCTTAGCATTGATCCATATACATTAGATACATAAATATATTTTATTTTAATACTAATTTTGGGAATGCATAGGAGATATCTGTGAAATTGTCAATTACAAACTTTGAAGTGACTTTAAGCTATTTTTTATGCATGTTGTGCAGTCTTGAGGGTAATTTGTTAGATTGAGAAATGCACTAGGCTGCTCTTTGAATTGGCTAATTCCCTTCACTTCCTACTCACAGAAAATAAGGATCCAATTCAGGGGAGGGATGTATTAGTTTTTGAATTTCTTTTATGTGAGGGATGTATTATAATGTTTTTGCTTGCCTTTTTCAATAGCATGTCTTATGGTGTTCAAAAACACACTCTTTTTGACATACGGAACTTCTCCGTGTGCTTATTTGACAGTAAGCTTTGCATAGCTTATTGCATTAAAGTTTCTGGCTATAAACAGCCTATGTTGAACATTGCACTCCATCTTGTTTAATAGAATTTTATGAAGTGTATTGTAAGAGTAATCTTGGCTAATTTAGTTCCTACTCTTTTTAGCTAAGCATCTATGACTAAAGGTATGTATTAGATAGCTCGTATTGCTATTTAAAAATTATAGGTTGGACCTCTCAGGTCCTCCGTATTAGATAGCTCATAATGCTATATTTAAACAATACAGGTCCTCTTTATTTGTTACGAGAATTACAATGCTAAAGGGTTGCTCTCTTTAGGTGGATACATCATATAGTTGTCAATTGGTGATTCAAAGCATGATGTAGCTTGACCTCTCTTTCACAAAAGTCAGAAGTGCCAAAAATTAGTTAGTTTGATACAGAAATTTATTTATTTATTTATTTTTTTTTTTTTTCGGTTGTCTGAAAAATTGAATTGTTTTTAGGTATTGGGAACCTTATTACTTTGCATCAGTAGGATTTGGGAACGGTGAAATTGGATGATGAGATGAGATTGAAGGAGAAATAGGAGGTGAGAGCTTGAAAAAATACCATGTTGATTATGTTTTGTACCAAAGGGAAGCTTTTTTAGTATTTCATTGATTTCAGGTTTATATTTCCATTACAACTTTTTTTTTTTGTTCATTTTATTATAGTAAAAAGAGCAGTGTGCATGAAATTGTCGGATTGTAAGCAATTTGGCACAAGTTAAGCTTGGAGAAAGTACTTAGTTTCCATTACATGCTCATTTCCTTATAATTTATGGGTGTCATCCTTTGTTTCTCTTAGGTAGTTATGAAGAATCTAATTTATAGTTCTAAATTTTGATAAGAGAGTTTTAACAATGATATCATGTATATTTTATGCCAAAGTCTCCAACCCCAATGAAGATGGAATATTATAGATTTGTGGGCTTGTATCAATTATCTTTGTAATTAATAGAGAGATGATGAACTCCACTAGGGTTTTTGTTTTTAAGTAAGCATTAGTTGGTGCAGCTTTGAAGTATAGTTTTTTTTTTTTTAAGAAATAGAGCATATATTGATAAGATTTGAATATAAATTTTAAAAATTATTTGAAGGTGTTTGAAACTAATACATTAAACAAATATCAGTTTTTCCTTTGGCATCAAAGTTCAAACTTCAAAGAGTGGCAAGAGAGAAGTTTTCGTTAAGATGGTTTCCTTCCCTTTATAGTGCTGAAATACCTGTCCTTTCTCTTATTTGGTCTGCAGGTTGTAATGCTAAACTTCTCTCATCTTACTTGTCTATGAGAATCCGCACCTGTGATCTTGACGCTAGAACTTTCCTTTTAGTAATTATAATTGAACTATTTTAAAAGTTCAAACTTCAAAGAGTGGCAAGAGAGAAGTTTTCGTTAAGATGGTTTCCTTCCCTTTATAGTGCTGAAATACCTGTCCTTTCTCTTATTTGGTCTGCAGGTTGTAATGCTAAACTTCTCTCATCTTACTTGTCTATGAGAATCCGCACCTGTGATCTTGACGCTAGAACTTTCCTTTTAGTAATTATAATTGAACTATTTTATTATTATTCATAATGTTGTTATCACCTCCTTGATATTTTCCCCCTTCAGTTTTGATTTGATAATACCATTCTATGAAATAGAGCAAGGACAATCCATTGGGACTTAATGCATTGAAGTGGTGCTAAAGGACTCGGCTTTGTCATATTGCTGACAAGAAGATAAGAAGTGCTTATGGTTATATTGGGTCTAGAGAGAGGAGTTGCAAATGATGAAAGACCTGTAATTGATAAAGTTGCAAGAAGGGAATGCTCCCCCCCACCCCCCTTCTTTGAACTAAAAGCTTGTGCAAACCTTGATTAAAGCTGGGATGGAAACTTTCTTTTATATAATGAATATTGTAAATACTATTGCAGTTTAGCATCCATCAGGCTAATAGATTTTTTAATCTATTTGTTTAATTATTATAAATAAGTTCATAGCATCATTTTTTAGTAAGTAGAGATTATTTAAATCAATGCTTTAAAAAGTTGTTATTTTTTCTTCTCCTAAGTTGATATCTTCTTTATCTGATTCTCTGTCTATCTTTCTCTCACTGCGGTCTGTGGATGGGGGTAGTAGCTTCCAACTAATTCGCATATTTAATATAAGCTATCAGAACTATGTCTTTTGATAAAATAAAAAATAAAAAGATACACACACACACACACACAATAAGCTACTAAAAATTATGGAAAACCAAATAGACATATGATGTATGCAATCTTAGCTATATGATGTATCTAAATTATTTTGGGAAGAACTAAGTAACATGTTCTTCATGTTCTCTGGGAAAGAACCTAAAGGTTGCCCAAAAATTAAAATAATCAATATTTTCTTTTCTTTTATTACATTTTCTCAGCAAATAAACATGCAAAAATTCATTCAAAATCCCTTTCCTCTATCGAATCCTTCAACAAATCAAACCCATAAACCTAAAAAAATAATAAAATCCACATGAAAAAAACAAATCCAAAAATTTAAAATAAACACAGCAGCAACCTGAAACCCAGCCCGACATTGTTGTGCTCAGCGTTTTTGGTCAATCATCTCATCGAAACCCAGAAAATACCTTGCAATCCGAAACCCAAACCAACAACAAACCCAACCAGTGATCACCAATCTGACCAACCAACCAACTACTCCTACAATCTAAAACCCACATGAACAGATCAAACTGATATGCTTATAGAAATCAGTGGGCTGAAGATTCCCGGGTCTTGATCTTGGAGAGAATCCTGTAAAACAAAATCAGATCAGAGGAGACCGGTGGGTGCCGGCCCAGGGTCCTCCGATGGCAAAGTTAATATTGTCACTCGTCGTCTAAAGAAAGTACAACTCAGAAAATGTTTCTTTTTCTCTTTCAGAATTTTTCATACCTTGCCTCCTTGCCGATTGCCCCTTTATATAGTGTTCGGTAAAAACGGTTACCTTGCAACTTCTCCGGTTGTTGCGGATTTTGAGAGCAACCGCTCGCAACTGCTATAACTGATTATGCAGATTGAGATCAAGGTCCCACCAGGGGTTTGAGCTCGATGAGCCTGAACCCCAAATCAGTTGGAAAATAGTAGCATGTGAATATTGATTTATAACCTGAAATTTATGTTTTGTAATTTAATCAAACTTAAATTGTACGTTCTGAGGAAATTCATATATTAGCATACAGGCGCCCATGGTAAAATCACAGGTTTATATACCATAGAAATGTTCTATTCCTTGTTCCATATCTCCTAAAGGAACAAAAGGGCAAAAGATTAACCCCAAAAGCATTAGCAGATAGATGTCAAATAATCATAAATTATTTATATATAATTTACCTTGAAGAGCTTCCATGGCAGTCAGAGCACAATTAGAGTCGACAAACTCCACAAAGCACAAAACCATAGCCTTATCTCCGCTCTGCAGTTTACTCGTTTATCAAACTACTAGTTAAACATGTGAGAAAAAAATTCAAGAGTATATCATGCAAACATTTCATTTTCAAAACAAGTCAACAACAAAACCTATGCTCCCTGAAGAAATAATAATGACAAGTTGATGTGTACAGCCTGACTGCTTGGATATATACAATGAAAATTGAACCATAAAGCAGATCTTCTCATAAGATGAAACCTAACAGTCGTAAGATTTGATAATATGACAGAGGCCTGATAGACCAAATTAGCAAAACTGAAATAAATCAAAATGACTGTATATAGCTAATATCTTCATTTCTTTTCTAAGTTTACGTGAGTAGAACTTCGCAAAAATTTAAAAACAAGTCACACATGACTTGCAGAATTTTACATGATTTATGATTTATCTGCCTATGCGCTCTAACTAAAATGGGTTGGTGGTTCAAGACCCACCAAGTGTGTGTGTAATTTACAAATCAATATGTGTGTGTGTTGGCAGTTTCAAAGCAAATGAATTCAAATTCTTAAAAATATTTCCAAGTAAATTTATAATTATTAGATTCTCTAAGTGGATTTCTACCAATCTATTTTGGGCAGGAACTAGAAATATAGAACAGAAACTGCTGCTGCAAACTCCCTCCCTCTCTCCTGGCAGTTTCAAAGCAAATAAAATCAAGCTTTTACAAAATATCCTTTTTTTTTTTTTTTTTTTTTTTAAATTAAGCTTTCACAAAATATCTACAGGGACTTAATAATTATTGGATTCTCTAAGTGGATCTCTTCCAATCTATTTTGGCTCCCTCTCTCAAAGTTGAAATACACATGATCAAAGGTATTTCCAATTGCCCTCCCCCAAACAAAAAAAGAAAAGAAAAAGGAAGAAGGTTTATTTGTAGACTTACACGCCTGGGTTCCTTGTGAACAACTTTGATATCTTTATAGCCAATAAATGGACGGAAAAGATCTTTTATTTTATGTCAAGGTTCCAAATGACAGCAGAGGGCAATATATAACTAATGATCTTCAAGAACATTACAGTACATTTCCTTAAACTTTGAAGGCGTAATTCTTTCATCTAGAAACAGTTCCCACCAAATGGGGAATGGGAAGTATGATTTTTAAAAACTATAAATCCATGTAATATGAAAGAATGAAACCTCATTCCCCTGTTAAAAAGTAAATATAGCACTGAGCAACACAAGATATCATGAAAATACATTGCAAAGGAAAAGGATACGGCCTACTTCTCTTCGGGTACAGTCATTTGGAAGTTTATCAACAAAGAGAACGTTGGATTCCCGACCTGGAACTGCAAGACCATCAAGATTTCTCAAAGAGCTAGGTCGTTCATTACTCACATCACGAATGGTTTGGGTAATGCCGGATGTAGGATCGTTTAGAGGGGATGGGAATCCCTTAATGCTAGGTCCAACGGCTGCTGCAGTAGCGGCAATAGCATCAAAGCCATATGCCCCAGGTTGCAAGGAATTTATCTGCAAGCAAAATCACACAACACAAGACATATATGTTTGTTACACACATTATTATTATTATTATTATTATAAATTATCTCTAAAAAATTTGCTTACATCTTTGTTAAGGAAATCAGAAGAAGAAGGATGCATGTCAGTGGAGGCCAATGCCAATGATGGGGGTTCGGATGAGAGATAGCCCGGAAAGGAAGGCCTTGAAACACTGGCTGTTATGTTAAGACTTAAGATCAATGGTATAACTACTAGCATTTGTCTGAATTAAATAAAATTCATATTAAGAACAACAGTCCAATTTGTCTATAAACAACGACGCCTTATTAGTCCCAAAATTTGGGAAAGTTGGTTACAGATTGTGAAGAGAAGAGAGTAATTAGGGTTGGCCACATCACATCACATGTATTAGAGTTGTTATTTGATTGAGGACAATCATGATCTCTACAGTCTTACATATAATTTTGTAGTATAAATGTGAATAATAATCATATAAAATAAAATAAAAAAAAAAGATATTAAAAATCATATGACATTTACTCTACAGTTATGATATAGAGATAGAAGTTCATCGGAGTAAGTCTAAGACTAAATTTGGAAATTTAGTTAAAAGGCAGCAGCAGCAGTTTGGATGGATGGATTACCTCTATCTCTATCTCTATCTCTATCTCTATCTGCCATGCCTGCACCGTATCTACTGTACGGATCCGCCATGTCTCTCTCTCTCAGCTTCGCCCCCTCTCTCTAGCTTCGCCTGAAACCTCTTCCGTTTACACTTTTAAACGACGTCGTTTGATCCTTAATGGCCTAATGTCTTTTACCGGTTTGGTTCCCACTATTTATTTTTTATTTTTTTTTTTTTTTGTGTTATGATAGTAAGCTATTAAAAATTTTATTATATATAATTTAATATGAAGATAATTTTAATATGTCAATATTACAAAGAAAAATTAATTATTCAAAATCTTTATTAAAAAAAGGAAGAAAATTTTAATACATCTATGTCACCAAAAAATATAACTAAATATATAATTTTACAATTTCTTTCTAGTAACAAGATAAAAATGTAAGAATGAATTGATGAGAGATAAAGGGAGAATTGAAAATCTTGAAATTAGAATAATAAAGTTAAAAGAGAGTCTAAACTAATGAAAAAGAAGAGTAAATTTGAGAAATGACAGGTGGAGCCATGTATCTAAGTTTACTCCTAGGATAAATGTTTTATATTTAAATGTGGTTTCATGTCTTAATATATATATATATATAATTAATTAGACACCCATACAAAATTTTCTTTATTTTATGCTTGATAATTATGCAGTTTTCTGTTTGATTATTGTGTAATTATTGATATGTTATCTTTGTTTTCTCCATGGAAGGTAAAAGAATAGACTATTACTTATTTGAATTAGGCTTTTATGTTTTTTTTTTTTTTAATTGTAATTTCTAGGACTCAAGTTAATGTAATCAATATTCTAAAAAAAAAAGGCTAAATGATGATAGATGCTTATTTTAGTGATGGATAGCAATGGCAAACAAATTTACCAATTCTTTTTTTTTGTTGGTGAAAGTAAATTTGCATTAAAAGAAACTAAGAAATAAAAATTTGGGAAGCATCAAGCGTAAGCTTTAACAAAATACATGATGGAGGAGTTGAACACAATACAAATGATAGGATGCTATTATTATATTTATTGCCACGTTCTTTCTTTTTGTGGACTAATTTATTCCAATTATTATTTCAACTAATGTAATACAATTTCTCCTTGATTTTGTTTCCCTCCACACGTTTTCACAGTTGCAATGTTGTAGAATGCCATGGATTGACTCTCAAATGATTTCTCACACATGTTGTTCCTTCAAGTAATGATTGACTCTCAAATTAGTCAATCAATCATAATGCATGGATGATAGAATTTCAAACATGCATTTTGTATATTTTATTTATTTATATGATTGGGTTTAGTTTTCTTTATGAAGTACAAACATCAAAAAGAAAATTTGTATGGTTAAAAATCATTAAGACACCAAACCTTTTACAAGTACTTTCCTTCTAAATTGTAATATGTTAATTTATGGAGTTGTTATGCCATTATTGGAATATTAATGTGGAAATGAGTTCCACCTTTTTTTTTTTTTTTTTTTTTTTTTTTTTGAGAATCCACCCGTAATGTTTTATTAAATTAAGAAGAGGGCTTGTCAGCCAATACAAAAGTGTTGATATCTGAAGGAACATACTCCATCCAAACGGTTAAATTAGAACAAAAGCTAGCTTTCTTTGCTAAAGCATCAGTACAGAATTTCCCTTCCTATAGGAATGAGAGAAACTAAAACTCCTCAAGGAGTGTACATAGAATAAAGTATCCTTAAAGAGATGACCATAAGCAGATTGAAACATATCACCTTTTTGAAGGGAGTTGATAACTATTTCCGAGTCTCCTTCCAATATGGAATCTTGAAGACCTACTTTGTGGACAAAAATGGCAACCCCCCTTCTGCAAGTAGTTCCAAGTAGGTGACTGAAGGTGGTTGTGGAATTTTTTCAGAGAAGCTGTAATGATTTCCCTGCATGGTCTTGTATCACCACACCAAGCTTGCCTCTCTCGTGTCTGTGAACATGCACCATCAAAATTTGTTTTGAAGCTATGAGGTCTGGAGGTATCCACTTTGCTTCTTTTGCACGTGCTTGCTCCTTGGGAACGTGCTGACTGGTTGCTGATGGAGTGACAGGAACCTCTTTGGCTCCAAGACAACATGGATTAGAGGGAGTACTTCCTCTTTTAGTGCCTTGACCAAAGGAACCATGCAATGGTGGTGAAGAGCTCAATTGATGGGTTTATCGAGGTCAGTTCCACCAAATTTTGGAAGGATCCCTTGGATTTTTTTGGCGATCAACCCAGTTGAAATCTACATCCCATACATGATGGAAAGAAGCGCAATCCCAGAGAGCATGGAGACAGATTCGGCCTGATTTTTGAAGAGTAGACATGAGCTTTCTCAATGATTTTTCTCCATGATAAATTCTCCTTTGTGGGCAATGCATTTAAGCAAGCTTTCCATAAGAAGTGCTTAATTTTTCCTGATACATCAACCTTCCACATTTTTTTCCAAAACCCATGAGTCTTGTTAGAATTGGAAGGTGAAGCCACTTCTTTATTTTCTNTTGGACGCCCTGAATTCTTTCACCGCGTCTTCTCGCGCTTGAGAGAGAAGAGAACTCAACTCGTCATTCTTTTTCTGAAGATGATCAAGACGAGTATCCTTCTCCACAGCGTCGCTCCTCAGCTCCTCGATCAAATTTTCTAATTCCTTTGCCTTCTCATTAGCACCAGCAGCCACCTCAGCCCACTTTTTAGATTCAGCCTTCACCTCTTGGATCCTCGTCTCCAGCAAGACCCTCGTCTTGTCCAGCTCTGTAGCTTGCTTAGAGGCTGCCATAAATTTTGACATGGCCTGAAAGAAAGGACGAGTAAGAGAAGTCAACAGGGTGATCCTTGTGTTATTGTCAAGACGAGTTCAAGAACTCCATACCTTGAAAAGATCATGAACACCTGAGTGTTCAAACTCCCTCAAGGACATGTCATAGCAGGCATTTATGTCCTCCTCAAGCACAGCATTCTGGAACCTCTCCAGGCTAAGTCTTCATTTTCAACAATGTTTGAAGCAACCCTTTAGGAAGGCTGGGACGAGGTGGGAATGGTCGTTGTGGTGTAGGAGTCTTGGACGGGGAGTCTCAATGGGTGTAGACGAGTCAACGTCAACAACTTGGGTAGGTGGCTGGGACGGAGGTAGGTTGGCTCTCGCTTGGACGAGACTTGTTTGATTTTCTTGCTGCGACGGCTGGGGAGGTTCCCTAAATCCAGGGTTCTGGATAGAGTTTTCCTTTTTCCCCACCGAGTGGACGAGATTGAGGCTCGCCCTCAAGACGAGTCCCTTCAGCAGCTACCTCCTTTCCCTTGTTCCCCTTCATTGTTGCCATTCCTAAAAAAAAAAAAAAAAAAAAAAAAAAAAAACAGAGAAAAGAAAATTCTCTTTTAAGACGAAGACGAGAGAAACAATCTCAAAAACACTTAGGATTTTGAACTTACTTCTTCGTACTGTAATCTCGTGTGCAAGAGCTTCTTCAGATGTTTTAGGACCAAGTCCCCACTTGGCAAGTCGTCTGAGTGTAACTAAGGAATGAAAATCCCTGTCTGAATGTAGACGAGCCCTGTGGACGCGGTCGCGGTGGAATTTGCTAAGGGAAGGTCGTCCAACGGCTAAAAGAAAATAAATAAAAGTTAGACATAAACAAACAATAATATTAACGAAAAGAAAAAGGGAGACAAAGACTTTACCCTCTGGACGAAGGTTCCCTAAATCCCCAGTATAAGAACCAAATGTATCCTGGCCCACGTCCGCAGGGCTACCAGCCCAAAAGCCAGAGACGAAGAAGAACTCTGTCTTCCATTTCCTATCAGACGAGGCCAAGGACTTGATCAATCTACCATCACTACCCCTGGCTGTGAACTGGTAGAAGCCAAGGGATTGATGAATTTCAGAAGGTTTATAACAGAAGAGGAACTCGTCCACGGTGAGAGGACGGTCCCCTCCAAATACTTCCCTCCACAAAATTTGCATGGAGATAATCAATCTCCATGCATTGGGATTAAACTGACATACTGCTAAACCTAACCTATGTAGTAACTCTCTAGTAAAAGAATTTAATGGAAATCTTAGGCCCCCAAAAGATAGGCTTCATAGACGCCTATCCCAAAACGAGGTCACAACACCACTCTCCACGGACTGGCAATCTGGGTTGAACTCGTCCGGGATTTGGTACCACGTCCTAAGATTATTTAACCTCTGCTCGTCCGTCTTAGAGGAATATCTAAAGCACAACTAACGACAGTGGTCTGATCGTCTGTGGTATTAGGAGGAGAGTTGGACGAGGTACCTGCCTGGGACCCTGAGGCTTTCCTAAGTTGGTCTTGAACAACCTCCAAAGGAACACCAGGGACTCCAGAAACGTACTCGTCCGAAGAATTCCCCCACTACTATCGCTAGAAGTACTGGAATTATTAGTACTAGTCTCGTCGTAGTACTCGTCTATTTCTTTCTCTACGCTATCACTAGACGAAGAAATAACTGTTGCTGACATTTTCTTTGAAAAGGAAAATTGAAGAAACCTACAAGACGAAGGAGGAAAGAATACCTGTTTCTAAGACGGATGAGGGCTATAGACGCGTGAAAACTCCTAGACGAGGCTCTAGACGAGGAATGTCAAAGGCAGAAAATTCTAGAAATGTGAAGGGCACGGAAGAGATTCAACTATTTATAGGATGTTGACCTGGGCATTTAAAGCGACGCCACCAACGCGAAAGTGACACGTGGCATCTGTCTCGAAGAAATGAATCGACGAGACTAACTGCGAATAAGGGGCTAACACGTGGCATATGCTTCTGTCTTAAGTCAGCCGATAACATCTAAGGACGAGTTGAATAAACTTACCTAATTAGCTGAACGACCCATGTGAACGGGGGCAACTGATGAGGAGGCAGAAATGTCCTCCAAAAAGTTCGTCCACAAGGCTCGTCCAAGCCATGGGGAGGTCGTCCAAGCCATGGGGAGGTCGTCCAAGCCAATGGAGTCGATACTCGTCCTTACCTCCTTCGTGCTGAGGAACAAGGACGAGGCATTGTGAAAAAGGCCCGTCCATCCGTAAGGATGGACGAGCCATCCTCATAGCGACATCTTGTCTCTGCCAAAGGTAGAGCAGACAAGGTGAAAGGTTGCGTCTACTCTCAATGAGCGCAATATTCCAGCAACCGTTCCGCAGTAAATCCACGGGAAGAAGTAGAAGTTCCCGCTGAGATAGACATTACTTTAGCTAATGTGATTAATTTTAGGGTATATTACAATTTATCTCCATGTGGTATACCCCAATAACAATTTATATGATCATCTCCCTAGCTTCTGAAAATTGACACTAAATATCTCTATAGTCTATACTTATAGATAAAATTGAACTTGTTACTTTTTTCTATCAATATTAACGTTAAACTTACATGTGAAGTTCACATGACTTGGGTGGCTAATGACAAAAGGGGCATGTCATCAACTCTTGTTTATGCTACTAAGAGATATAATTACTTAATCGGACAACTCCCTCACTCTCTAAATACACACACACACATGTAAGTTTGACAAGAACACCAATAGATTAATATATCTATTCAACAATTTTAATGTAAATATACATAATAAAAAATTTTAAATTAAAAAAAAAATTTATAATTGAAGAAACTCTTAGTAAATCCAGCATATATGGTTATCAGATGGGTTTTTCTTTATCTTTTTTTTTTTTTTTTATAATGTTTTTTTGATAATTCTATGGTTGGGGGAGGGGGGACTTGAACTCTAATTCTTCGTTGGAAATACCATGAGGTGTCAACCAATTGAGCTACAAGACTTTTGGCAATATACATAATATATATTGAATTTACTAAATTTTAGAGTATGAAAATTGTGTTAAACCAGTTACCTATATGGAGTCTGGATGGAACTATCTGTAGTAGAAATTTAAAGTCATTTCCCACATTTTCAATAGGGAAAAAGGAAAAGAAAGAAAATACTTTTCTTAACAAATGCTATCCAAACTCACCACCTGATTTATCTCCATCCTCATCAATCTTCACAAACAAGGGAGTGGAAAAGCCAAATCAGCTCATATGACAACGTGGTGAGAGAGAGAGAGTTGTACATATACAACAGGCTAGCAAGCGATGACCATAGCAACTGTTCTTGCCCACTTTTCCACTTTGGTTGGCCAGTACTGCTGGTTGAAATTGGGCTATTTCCAATCCAAACTGATTCCAAACTCTCCCACCCTGCCAAGCCCAAACTCAATCCAACACCAAAAGACCTGATCCCAGCTTCCCCTAAGTTGACATCATTACTCTTCAGCCTTCACCACGACCCTACTCTATCCACTGCTTCTTCTTTTTTCTTTTTTTCTTTCTTTTTTTTATTTCCTATTCTCTTTTTGTTTGCCTACGTGGTTCTTCTCTCTCTTTGATTTTCTTTTATTCATGGTACATTCTCTGCAAGTTTATTTTTTCCTTCCCCTTGTAAAATTTTGCAAGAAGAATATCTTAGGGTTTTCTTTTGGAAAATCACAAAACTGGTTCAATTCTGATATAATCTGAACCAAAAATAAAACCGTTTTAAGATTGAATTGATTTTATTTTATATCTCGTTTTCTAGACTTAGGCTAAAACCAATTTTGGTGGGTTATGTATGTGAAAATGCCAAATTTTAAAACTAGATTTAGGTTGGAATATGCACGTGCATTTAAAATAATAATAATAATAAATAACCAAATCTTAATATTGCTTTTGGGAAGATACCCGGTCCACTCTTGAACTAGTTTTTTGAACTGCAAATTTTAACAAACTGAAAACAAATAAAACCTATTATATTGTTCCTAGCTGATGAGGTTCTATGACATTGGCAAACACCCCTGAAGAAAGGTAGTGTGCAATGATGGTCTAAATAAAGAATAAAGTGTCTTCATCATATTGGCATATTAGGTTATGCATATCTGCTGCTGATTTGGGTGGGAAAATCAATATTAATCCAAAATATACAAGGATAGCGTCTGTGTTCATAGGGAGGTAAATTGTAGTTAGGGTATCCCACAAAGAGGTGAATTTTAATTCTCTCATTTTTAAATGTTTTCATTATAGTCTTGCATAATGAAATTGTGGGCTCTAGTTAGCTCAAATGATAAACTTTCTTATCATCGATTAAGAGATCTAGGTTCATACTTTGCTTACACAAAAAACAATTGGTGTATTGGCTTGATGATAAAGAACAATCATCATGGAGCAAACGCCATAAATAGAAGTGTTGTCGTATCTATATAAAGAAGAAAAAAAAAAAAGTCTTGTGTGATGAAATTGATATCTGAAAATCAATATAAAGTCAGGCGTTAATGCATCATTGAATCACTATGTGGAATGTGAGATTTCTTCAGGTTACAAGTTTGATGACAAGAAACCTGACGCCCCTGCGTTGAGGATCCAATTTGCACATTTTCCATTCAAGCTACCTGATCATGATGAGCAACAAAATGGGGTCCCACGCTGACTACAAGGGCATCAATGGATGACCATTACTAAAAGAAACATTCTCTTCCATTCTGAACTGTGTAGATGGGTTATTAGCGCAATATGTACAGCATTTTGTTGGACTAGAAACAGTTTTAGCGAAAAGGCACCATTGTCATGTGGGTGCATGTGTGGTGGTCAGAGTTTTCATGACCATTTGTAATGATACTCCCAAGTCATATGCGACTGCTATGCTAGATATTTGACCCATTTTAAAATGAAAAATTTTGGGTACCCAATTATACATTTTCTAAGGAATTCTTTTGGACGTGAACTTGTGCAATATTATAATGGTATGCAATGTTTGTTACCAAGTCCTTTTTCATTCAAAGATTGGCTTGCCAGTGTATTTGGGCTTTGGACTTTGGTAGGTACCTACATGGAATATTGAATTGTGCTTGTTTATCTACTACGTCAACAGAATGGAGAATGGATGGTGCTTGTTGACTGGTGTGAACGGAGAGGGTTGATCTGAAATATGCCGACGCTGTTTCCTAGTAAGTTGCTGGCTTTGAGCCCATTTCACTTTAGTATGACTTTCCAAATCACGACTGAGCCATTTGTAAAAAGGTCCAGCATATTAGCATATACCTCAGTGCCTTCACATCAGGTGACTATTAGCTTCAGAATGACCTACTATGAAGTTCTTTGATGACTGCACATATGAAGTCACTAGCGTTAATAGTTCCAGGAAAAAATAGAAGAGTGATTGATTCATATTTGAACACCACTGGGGTTGATGACTTATTAATGTCACTTTGTTGCGAGCCTTGTATCAGGCAATAAAACAATTAGAGACTATTAAGGATGTCATCATTAATTATCTTGACTTGATCTCCAAAGTCCAAAGAAAGAGATGCAAGAAACCAGAATTAAAACAAGGTCATGCTAACGAGTGCCCTTAATGTATTGGTTAACAATCCATTTTAGGAAAATTTTGACACTACTTACTTTTATGGGAAATGAAAAAAACTATCAAAACATTAATTACTTTTTTTTTTCTTTTTCCATAAAAATTTTCTTTAAATAAATTATTAACCAATATCCTAAGGGTATTCGTTAGTATTTTCCTTCAAACAATTACCAAATTCGAAAACCACTTTGGACTAATATATATATATATATATATATTTGTAGGGCAACCTCCCTGTCAGGTAAACTATGCTTTGAAAAGAGAACAGAACACGTCTCAGTACCCTTAGTTTGGAATTGGGTGGAAAGATTAACTGGAGGGGGCTCACAACCTTTCCGTCCACTTACTGCTTACTGGTATCCATTCCGTACTGATCTGTCACTGAATTTGAAGTTAGGTATTCTAAGCTCATATATTAATTTAGAGCTTTCTCTAGTTAATTGGTTAACAGGAAAATGCATATTCATTATTCATTCTTCTCCTACTTATAAACAAGCTTACTTTCATATGCAAGATAAATACAAGATTTGGATCTGGTTCACCATGCAATTACCATCTCACATTGAGATGTCAGAGTTAATTGGATAAAAAGTAAAAGGTTAAAAAAGTTTTTTTATTTAATTTTTTTTAATTACCCTATCAACTTTACATCTCATATGAGATGATAATTACATAGTACAATAACCTTAACTATTACAACCGATTTCAATTCATATTACTTATCTCTATTTTATGCATATTTATTAGCCAAACTTGGAATCTTATCATTATGCATGATGGACTAAGAAGCATGCACACAGACACCAACACATATGGTTAAGAATTAGGACACGAAATTGCGTTGATACAAAAATTAATTACTTAATTGATATATCTTTAGGTCTATTTTATTTTATAGAATGTAGAGATATGACAATTAATTACTAAATTAATATATCTTAGGTATATAAAAATCTTACATTCTCAAGAATCTTATTAGATTCCTAACCCAACCAAACATAAGAATAGTAAATTTCCAAGCTTCAAGATTGTCCGATAACTTTCCTCTAGGAAAAAAAAAAAAAAAAAAAAAAGCATATACCTCAGTGCATTCACATCAGGTGACTATTAGCTTCAGAATGACCTACTATGAAGTTCTTTGATGACTGCACATATGAAGTCACTAGTGTTAATAGTTCCAGGAAAAAATAGAAGAGTGATTGATTCATATTTGAACACCACTGGGGTTAATGACTTATTAATGTCACTTTGTTGCGAGCCTTGTATCAGGCAATAAAACAATTAGAGACTATTAAGGATGTCATCATTAATTATCTTGACTTGATCTCCAAAGTCCAAAGAAAGAGATGCAAGAAACCAGAATTAAAACAAGGTCATGCTAACGAGTACCCTTAATGTATTGGTTAACAATCCATTTTAGGAAAGTTTTGACACTACTTACTTTTATGGGAAATGAAAAAAACTATCAAAACATTAATTACTTTTTTTTTTTTTCCATAAAAATTTTCTTTAAATGAATTATTAACCAATGTCCTAAGGGTATTTGTTAGTATTTTCCTTCAGACAATTACCAAATTCGAAAACCATTTGGACTAATATATATATATATATATTTGTAGGGCAACCTCCCTGTTAGGTAAACTATGCTTTGAAAAGAGAACAGAACACGTCTCAGTACCCTTGGTTTGGAATTGGGTGGAAAGATTAACTGGAGGGGGCTCACAACCTTTCCGTCCACTTACTGCTTACTGGTATCCATTCCGTACTGATCTGTCACTGAATTTGAAGTTAGGTATTCTAAGCTCATATATTAATTTAGAGCTTTCTCTAGTTAATTGGTTAACAAGAATATGCATATTCATTATTCATTCTTCTCCTACTTATAAACAAGCTTACTTTCATATGCAAGATAAATACAAGATTTGGATCTGGTTCACCATGCAATTACCATCTCACATTGAGATGTCAAAGTTAGTTGGATAAAAAGTAAAAGGTTAAAAAAGTTTTTTTATTTTTTATTTTTAATTACCCTATCAACTTTACATCTCATATGAGATGATAATTACATGGTACAATAACCCTAACTATTACAACCGATTTCAATTCATATTACTTATCTCTATTTTATGCATATTTATTAGCCAAACTTGGAATCTTATCATTATGCATGATGGACTAAGAAGCATGCACACGGCCACCAACACATATGGTTAAGAATTAGGACACGACATTGCGTTGATACAAAAATTAATTACTTAATTGATATATCTTTAGGTCTATTTTATTTTATAGAATGTAGAGATATGACAATTAATTACTAAATTAATATATCTTTAGGTATATAAAAATCTTATATTCTCAAGAATCTTATTAGATTCCTAACCCAACCAAACATAAGAATAGTAAATTTCCAAGCTTCAAGATTGTCCGATAACTTTCCTCTAGAAAAAAAAAAAAGAAAAAAAAAAAAGGGATTGTCCGATAACATATTTCCAAGAATCTAGATGCGGGGACTAACATTAATGGCCCCAAACCAAAGGCTCCCCGGAGGTTTTGGAATATTGGTGCTTAGATTGATGGAACCTAACCAATAGCATATTCTTTGAAATTAAAACCAATGGTTTTGCCGTACCGATTTACATAAACCAACTGATAAAGGACAAAGCTCAAAGCAATCATGTCAAATATCCAAGGAACTAAGGAATTTCTTCCTCTAAGGAACTAATTCTATTGGCCCAATGTAATTGCTGCAGACCTGTAATAGTGAAGCTTGATAGTCAAGAACCCATAATCCCAAATTTCCAAGCCAGTTCTCTATCTATGATAGCTCCAAAGATTCATTTCCAATTCCACATTAATCCAAAAAACTACATCATTTTTGTCTTCTAAAAGTGAAACTTTTTCCAACTTCAGACATCAATTCTACCAATGAAATCTACCAACTGATTAAACTATTGTGTCCAGATCATGGAGGTACTCAAAGTCTCAAAATCAAACAAAAAATAAGGCAAACGCACTCCACATCATTTGGAAAAATCTTTCCACTTCCAACCTAGGCTCAATTTCATGCAAGAATCATCGTATCAGTTGTTAATAAATTCAAACCAAACAGTGTGCAGTGCTGGAACTAAAAATCACTGTGAACAATCAGTGTAGCTGGGGTCAGAATCACTTTGCCTTAAACTGTCCAATGAACAATTGATGCGACAAACAAGAAGCAGATTCAGTTTCATATACAACAACATTGACAACTAAGCTGAAGTCCCGACATTTTTTGGATCAGTAATAGATCCTCAACAACTGATAAGGATCGAGCACATGCTTTTACTTCCTCAGTTTCAGAGACATTAGAGGAAAGACTCTTCTACTTGAGAATATAATTGTCGTCCTCTGCAAGTATCTTGCTAGCCATGAGGAGACAAGCTCATTATGGGTAAAACTAGAAGCATATTCTAAAATCAAGATGCATTTAAAATTTTTTAAAAACAAGAAATGCATTGCCATCGAACTTAGGAGAATGCTAGTAAACTTACTACATTAAGATTCAAAATTCATAGCAAACAAAAGAATAAAAAAAGTTGCTTTGATTGTATTCATCTGATATTTTGGTAATTGAAGTATGGAACCTAGGTTACAGCGTGTCTCAGTGATGTTTTTTTTTTTTTAGGTACAACTTAAGGTTGTCTACAAAGACTAAAACCATCCATTTGAGGTAGGGGAAACTATATATATTTCTTTCACAGGCCCCCTTCAACAAATAATGATGAACAACTTGTATAAAACATAATATGAGAGAGTCAATAACAATTAACAAGCAAAAGAACCAAAAAAAAGAAAAAAGAATTCCACTACACAAACCGAGTGCCTCCAATTCCATGATGCAAAATATTATGAGCAATGGCATCCCTAGCCTTTGTTGACGCATTTGATCTCACAGCCTGTTCCGGAACCATCTCATCATCAACAAGCTCAAACCGAAACTCCGGATCCATTTCCTCATTCCTCAACTCACAAATATTATGCAAAACACAACAAGCCCCAAGCACCACAGGTAAGTCTTGCAGTTTCACCTCAGTCCTCTTTTGCAAACAACACCACCTCCCTTTCAGTCTAGCGAATGCATCCTTAGCCACCCTTTGAATCTCCCCAATCTTCTCATTAAACGCATTCTGAGGCCAAGTCAGATTAGGATGTGTATAAGGCACCAAAACCCAATCCAACAAAGGGTACCCAGAATTCCCAACAATCCAAACACCCTTTAAAAGCCCCCCATTTGCTCTATGATAAAGCGCACTTTTCTCAAGCACCTGATCATCAGGCATCGATCCAGGCCATCCAATGCACACGTCACTAAATACCCCTTTGGGGTCCACGACACCTTGAACCGTAATCGAATACGAGGTTTTTTGGTTCCTCTCAGTATGTCTCCTATTAAAGTAAGCAGCAACACTAACCTTAGGCGCAATAATAGGTATGTGTGTCGTGTACATCGACCCGACAACGTTTGGAATCCCCGAAATCGACTCGAACTCCTCTTTAATTTTTCTGACCGCATTCTCGTCGGGCCATTGCAAATACTTAGGCATTAAGACCGTTCGAATAGCGGAACAAACCTCGAGAACCAGTTTATGACAAGTCGAGATGCCTAGGCCGAAACGTTTGGACACGACCCGAAGTGGGTCCCCGGTGGCTAGCCTCCACAAACAAACGGCGACCCTTTGTTTCACCGGAATCGCATTGCGGAGAGTGGTGTCTTCCTTAGCTATCACCGAATTGAGCTCCTCGCAAATCGAATCGAACGTGGCTCGACCCATTCGAAACGCTTTCTTGAACTCTTCTTCTGGGAAATCCGGACTGTTACACTCGTCCCACCACGCGTTCGACCTGTCTTTGACCCACAACCTTCGATGGGTACTTTCGCTCCGGAGGTTCGAGACGGCCTTTTCCTCGGCGGTGGCGGCAACAGCGGCGGCGGTGGTGGCAACTGCGCCAGCGAGGCGGGATTTTTTACGTGAGGTTTGGTCGAGGTGCTCGAGTTCGGTGCAATAGTCTTGGATGTTGGAGTAGTAGTAGTCGACCATTTGTTTGGTTTTCTTCCTGTGGTTTGAATCGATGAAGAGCCTCTCTTCATTGGCGTCTCTGTCCAGCTCTTCTTGCTCCTGTTTTTCTTCTTCTTCTAATAAAATATAGGAACTAAGAATACCCTTCAAATCCTTAGTCGTCGTCTTCTTCTTCCTAGTATTGTTGTTCTTCGTCTTCTTATTGTTGTTGTTCTTGTTGTTGTTGAGTTCTCTGTCACTGTCTCCATCTTCAGCCTCAGCTCCCTCATCTTCGAGCTTTCTCTGCCGCTTCTTGGAGTTGTTGCCGTCTTTCATTTCTTGCCGATGTGAGACAAGTGTTAAGAGTTTTCTGGGTTTATTATAACAAAAGGGAAGGGAAGGGGTTGAGAGTTGATACACGCAGAGAGAGGGGAAAGGTCTTAGTCTTGGCTTTCAAGAGTGTGAACGAAACAATGTGTCAACGCAAAGATTGAAAAAAGCTGATGGCTTAGTTTTGTATCAAATATCAGACTACAATAATGACCAGGGCATGTTTATGTTGTGGTGCACTCCATCCCTGCTACTGTGGACTTCATCTTTACACCTCCACTTACCATACCAAGGACTAATCCTCATCGTTTTAAAAAGCATTTTGACAATGGATAGTATCACTAGAAAATCTAGGACTATAACTTTTTGTGTCACAATTCTAATTAGGAATTCCGTAAACGGTGGAGCGAATATGATAAATCTATATGAAAGTAATTAGCAATTTATTATAATTTGTCACGTAAGATAGTTGTGAAAAATTGTGTAATAAAAATTGTGATATTTTAATAACTCTAAGACCAACGGTTAATTTCATTCAATTAAACTGTTGCTTCATTTATTAAATACGAAAAATCACAGTTTCAAAAATCCATGAGTTTAGCTTATTTATATAAAACACGTTTATTAAGTTGTATTATTAATTAAAAAAATGCCTTGATAATTTAAGTTTTGTCATTTAATGAAAATCCATTAGTTTTGTTGATCCAAATATGACATTTCTAATAATGGTTGCTCTTAAGAATTTGAGTTTAGAAAATAGTATAGTGTTGGTTTAATCATCAGAGTATCTTTAGTCAACTCCCACCTCAAGTTAACCTTAGATTTTTCTTACAGAAAGGGTAATATTTCAATGAAAGTTAATCTTGCTTGATCAATTAAGAGAATTTTTTGATTGCTCCATTCTTTCCTTTTAATCAACTACCTACAACATAAAATTAATTATTAGGAGGAAATTATAATTTCAAATGAAATGGGGTAAATTTACATGAATTGATGACCCCTACCAAATTGAAAATAATAAAAGAGGCTAACTAACTAAAAACACCATAATAAAAAAGGAATAATGTTGGTGATGATGGAGAAGTAGAACCAATGAAGTGAAGAATTAGGTAGTTGTTATGATAGATAGCAAAGCATGGAATAAAAGGGCGAAGGAAGCAAGAGGTGTGAACGCGGTTGTGGAAATGTGTGGAGAAAAGAGAATAGAATAGTAAAGGAAGGGGACGTGGTGACGGTTGGTAAATGGTAATGGGACGGTGACATTGGTTGGGATGACGCGGTTTTGTATTTTTATGTGTCCATCCCCCTCCTTCGAAGAAGTTTCCTTCCAGTGCTCTTATCTAGGGAAGAATATCAACCATATCTATATGTAATATCTATTAATCTATATCAATCCTCCTCTAATCATTTTTTTTTTTTATTCACAATCCTCCTCTAATCTATTCTCTTCTGTTACTTATTAATTAATTCCTTCCCAATATTATATACTTCCCAGTATTACAGTACAAGTTTTGCTTGCAGAATCTGCACCAATTTTCGAAACTAAAAGTGTGCCAAATTGGACCCACTTTTTGGTGGGCCAATATTTTGGATACAAAGTATCTGATATTCCCGGTGGGCCGTCCCTTCCCTTTCCTTTCCCCCCTCATGCTGACATGGACGGTTCTACTGGAATTTGTGTCCAACCATAAGATAAAAAATATATATGTTTCACATTAAGGACAAGACAATCCAATTTTGGGAAAGCTATCTTCGTTGAAAAGAGACAGCTTTCATCAATATTCTGTAGCTAAATGCAGTATGAACGCCTAATTTTGTTTTTTTTTTTTTTTTTAATAATTCCTTTTGTTTTGTTTCCCCCCTTCTCTCCTATTTGACTTAATTCATTACTCTACACTAGATTATAAAGCTATAGGTAAAAATTAGTGAAGTCTCAAGGACAATACTTTTATTGAATAAACAACTAGTACAATATTGCTTCTTCTTCTTTCTTTTTTTCCTTTTTTTTTTTCAAAAACATTTTGCCATATTCCAAGATGTGAAAAGTTGTGCAAGAAAATAGCAATGTGAAAACTTTGTTATTGCTGTAAAATAATACATGATCTCAAGTAACCCACAAAATATGCTGTCCTATATATTCATATAGATTTTTTTTTTTTTTGGGATGAAATATATTGAAATAGAGTTATTTTTATATCTATTAGTGTGTAGAGTGATACTCTTCCCTCCCTCCCAAGTCCCAACCCTTAAAAAAAAAAAAAAAAAAACCACAAACCACACATTATAATTGAAACTTAAAGACCATTGAATACTCTTGGTGCAATAGTCACTCTACAAGTATAAGTGTTTGCGTAGTGTGAGAGAGGGGGGGAGACCGAGGTTCAAGTCTTCAAAAGGGAGTTTCACACATATATACTTAAATTAAGATAGAATATAATTTTTATCTTGTAAATAAATAAATAAACTGAAGCTTTAGGAAATAATGAAAAAATAAGAGTGATGAGTTTCTTCAGTAGTTTACCTAAAATTCAAAATAAGGACATTGAAGACTAGACTTTCATAGTCATATATATGTTTTCTCTTAAGAGGAAATTGCACGTTTGACCATTGCAAATAGGGTTTAATGAGCAAGAATTATTCTTTTGAAGAAGATGGAGAGGATAGGAGGGTGTAAGTCCTATAAAGCATAATTAACACCCCCCCCCCCCCCCCCCCCAAAAAAAAAAAAATCTAACAAGCATTTACATTTTTCTGAAATTTATGAAATATTTAAAAAGGAATCGAGATTTAGCTTTATTGATGAGATGAGATTTTCAGATTTGTCCAATAACTTTATAAACCTCTTAATCAAGCAGATAAAATAATCATAGTCTTCCACAAAATCAGGAGATTAAAAAGTCATCATAACCAAAGATATGAATAATATAATCTAGTTCAGATTGTTTAATTTATTGATTGGAGATCAATGATCAACCGTTTGTCTTTTATTAATAATCTAATTCTGATCACATGATGATACAAGATAGAAAAGGCAAAACAAATTCATTATGTATTGTAACCCTTCTGTCATTGACGTCGGAGCTGGCTTGATTTGATTTTTATTTTTATATTTTTGGAAAAAATTACACGTTATTTCCTCATAGTTTTGGTCCAGCTCCACCCGTAAACCCATGATTAAAAATAAGACAAGCTTAGATCATTTTATCTTCATTAGTCTGAACTCATAAGTAGATAAAGTATAATGTTTGTTAACTTTTCCCATGTTTTTAACCATAAATTAGTAAATCACTCTCAAAATTTGAACTTGTTTGATCAGTTTGATCTCGAAGCTTTTTAAACCATAAATTGGAACATCACTCTCAAAATTGAACCTGTTTGATCAGTCTAATCTCGAAATTATGAACGCCACTAATGAAAATAAAAACAATATAAATATGTTGTTGGGGTCGACAAGACACTCGCGGGTACTCAAATCAATAGAGGTGAAATTCAGACTATATTCTCAAGAAGTGATGACTGAACTTTATTTTATATCTTATATTGATGTTAATGTGATTCTTATACAGGGTGTGTGGTGATTGGTCCTAAGACAAATAAGACTCTTCAGTAGATCACTTGCATTAGTACTTGTATAATAGATAAAAAATGTCACATTTTACCCAACCAAGCCCAAAACTCATTCACATAATAAGTCTATGCAAAGTTATGTAAAAATACATAGTTACTACAATAATCTTGTAAATTTATATTGTCACTATTCATTTTGCATTTTGTTTTTCATTTTTTCTTTACATATTTCAAGAATAAAGGAAGATAGTGAATGGTAGTTGTTGTGTGTTAAAAAAGAGAAACAATCAACTTGGGCGGGAGCTTCCTCCACTTAGTCCTTTTTTTTTTCCTTCTTTTTTAGGATCACTAGGAATTATTTTTCATTCAAATAACTGGAATATCAAAAGTAACAAAAACTAAAATGTCTCATGGAATAAATTCTATCTAGACTAATAGAGGAAAAGAAAGCATAACTCTTTTGGCTAAGACAGAAGCTACAAAATTGCTCTGCCTCCTAATATGAGAAGGAGGAATGAGTCCGTAAAGACCCTGCAATAGACACAATGTCTTTAACAATATGACCAATGAAAGAGAAATCTCCTAGTTTCAATTGTGTGTATATTTATTTAACTTTTTGTCAATTGCTTCTTTCTTTTTTTCTTTTTTTTTTGTCAATTGCTTTTTGTTGAAACTTGAAAGTATTTGTATTTTGATAAAGTGAGAAAAAATAAAGTTTAAATTACATTTTAAATAAGCTGGAGGCAAAAAAAAAAAAAAAAAAAAATTTGCATCTAAGCCCAAAGTGAGGAGTGAGGTCGAGCGCCACACATGCCACGTCACTACTATGTCACTAAGAACAATAGATGATGGTAGATGATTAAAAGTATATTTACTTTTTCTTTTCATTTTTGCAAACTTGGGTTGCTTTAAATCAAAGAAATTCTATAATGTGTACAAAAAGCAGTATATAAGGATTATATATTTCGACATTTGGCTTTTTGTATTTATATAATGTATAGGAGATCCGCCGAAAGGTTGATAAAAATGTAAGTCCGTAACTTAGATGGGCCTACCTCGATCCTGGAGGTAAGAAAATTCAACAATATACGCTGCCCTTTTGACCCCAAGGCTAGGTACAACTCCGTGGCCGAAATTAAACCAATTGGAAAAGGTCAAAAAAAGAGAAAGCTGCCTAACAGTAACACACAGAGGGAGAGCATCAACCACGTTCATTGATTGTGTCTTAAGTTAAAATCGTCCAAGTCCTCTTAGCATAAAAAAAGCCGACACAACAAACAAGGACTTCCAAATAGCCAAATTGAAAGAGACTTGAGATTTTAAGCTGACAATGGAGACTGGAGAGATTTATTAACTTCTTGTGTAACAAGTCATAAATAAATCCTAGCCTGCAAAGCAATGTCCATGTCCTACTCGGAAGGAAGAAATTCTTTACGTGATACAAAAGCAAAAAATTAAAATCTCCGCAGAGCTGGAAAAAGTTGGATTTGTACTTTAATACTAGTCCAAATCATCAACATTTGGTTTTAATTTAATTAGTATACATAAATTTCAATTTTTGAGAAACTAATAAGGCCTAGCCACCCCAAAGAGACTGGCGGGAATATGTATATTGTTGAATCTCTGAACTAAACAACTTTTCATTACAAAAGTTTTTAATGCTTGATTCCTGGTTCTTCTTTCTGCCATCATATCAGTGTGAACTAGAACGAAAAAGCAAACGTGTAACTTGTGGTTTTCCTCAGATTTTTCTGTTTGGCCGCAAAAATTGCCACATTTTTCTTTTCCCACACATTCAAAAACCGTTTTATTCATGGACTGAATGACAACGTGACAGACAGACAGTCAACATAATACATGTGCTTTTCGAGGAAGGTGTTCTTCAGGGGTGGATGCGTCGTAATTAAATAAGTAATGCCACAATGCCTTCAACACGTCTATAGACTAGTGGATTCTTAATTCTTATTGTCAAAGATGAAAACAATGGCTATGTTTGGTTGGAGGAAATGAAAAGTGAGAAAATGGAAAATTATGGGAGGATGGAAAATTAAGAGGATAGAAAAGTTTTGGTTTTCTCTCATGTGTATTTGGTTGGAAGAGTGGAAAAGTGGAAGGATGAAAAACTTTTTTGTTTGGTTATAGTGAAAAGTGGGAGGATGAAAAATATAGTTTATATGAATTGACTATTATGTCTTTGTTATAATAAAATACTAAAGGGTCTAATAAGTGTGAAAAAATGAGAGTATTTGTATAATTTACTATCTATATTATCTTTTTTCCTTAATTTTTCTCCCAAATTGGGAGGATAAAATTTTGTGGGCCTGAAGGGAAAATTTTTCACACTATTTTTTTTTCCTCTTGTTTTCTCTCTTGAACCAAACAAGGGAAAATTCAATTTTTCACCCTATTTTCCTCTCCTTCTTTTCTATCTTCCCCGTTTTCATCCCAACCAAACGGGGCCTAAAATGCATGCATTCTTTAAGCTTTAAGATCAAATCTTGGCTAGACATTTGCAATTTCAAAAAAGTAGGGTTGGTATTCTATATAATATTTAGAAATTAGAAGCGTAGTATTTATTATTACTACGTTCCTATTAAGTCAAGTCGCATGATATAGCATTTTGGTCCATTAAGAGTCTGTTTGAGATTTGCTTATTTTGCTGAAACATAAAATTTTTTTGCTGAAAGTTTTATAGATAAAAGTAAAAGTTAGATGAAATAGTATAATAAGACTCATAAATAGTACCAAAAAGTGTAGTGAGACTCATGAATAAAAAAAAATAAGTTGAATAATAAAATAAGTTGGCAAAAATAATATTTACCACATAAACACTAAGTTTATTTCGATCTACTCAATCCTATTTTGCCCATTCCAATCCACTTAGCTCCAACAAAAATTAGAGATTTGTTTCCTGAAAAAGTAATAAAAATGATAAGTATTCACAACATTATCTTAAAATTCACGTTTAATAATATAGACATTATACTTATAGGATTTGAAAAGAAAAAAAAAATGTTACAATTTTAAACTAATATAATATTTAAAATTTAATGCAACATTTTACATATGTTCTAGGATATATTCATATTCATCAACTGGAATACTGTATAAATTTTTTTTTTTTTTTTATCCTTCAAACAACATTTTCTATGTTATATAAAACAATATTATAATTACATAATTTAGATATTTTTATTAAATTACATATTATATATATATATATAATTTTTTTTAAATGTAAAATACATTATATGTTCCATTACATAAAACTTATAAAAATAAAAAATATTTTTAACCAACAAATTTTATATCTTATAAAGTAACTATATTACATTTTATCACGCATCATGGGTTTATAACTAGTTGAATATAACTGCTTGGTCCAGCCCCTCTAAAATTATGATCACAGTTTTATCTTGAAAAAAAGAAAAGAAAAGAATTGAAGATACGATTTTTACCCAGATTGCATGAAGTTGACATCAATTAAACCACTGCCACATTAACACGTTCAGGATAAATATGTACATTTTTGTAGACACGGTCCACATCAATTAAAAAAAAGTGAGCAAAACCAAAGAAGACGAGAGAGGAAACGCAAGATTGCTGCTTTTTTTGCTGCTTTTTTTTTTTGCCAGGCATCATTTTGCATTTTGCACCTCAAGCTAGGAACTTTTCCTGCATGATTCTGAGCAACGATGTAGCAGTCAAACCACATAGCAAAGTCAAATTGGCACATGACCCAACTCGTCAATTCCATTCAGCCTTCAATTTTTACGAGCCTGACTTGTTGGCAAAGACGAGATCAAGCAAGAGGTCTCCCAGCCCATTCCCGTTCACGTCGCTTTTGCTTGGCTTGCATACGGTTGAACTTCTCTTTCCCCTTCTCCAGAAGAGGGTCGTGCACGACATAGTCATTTGGGTCATCATTGCGGGACATGTGATCCTGCATAAAACAGCCAACCTAAAAGTCAAGCAAGATAATAACTAAAGGGATTAGTTAGCCAACAAAGATTCAAAGAACATAAATCAAATTGTGCCAAACATCTACTTATCAACAAAAAAACAGTGCAAAACATCTTTGAAATTGGAGAAGGGTCTACTTAAGAACTAAAATAGTCAATCACTTTCAAATTTGATAAAGTGATCCAATTTCAATCATAACTACCATTCGCAGGTTTATATAGTTTCTGATTCTGAGAAAAAAGTACAAATATTCAACTGAAATGAATTCACAATGTGAAATATGAAGCTTACCTTGCCAGACTCTGGAACAAACTCTAACTTAATTGATTTCCAGTCAGATAAATCCTCACGATTGCCACCTCCAGATTCACTACTTGAGGCCAAGGGTTTTCCAGAGAAGGCTGCCTTAAAGTTCTCTAGTTTTGCTAGAACCTAAAAGTAACAAAACAAGAAGTCAATATAAAAAGTATATTAATTAATTTATATAACTACATACACAGGAAAAGTAGGGCACATAAAGATTGACACAAATTAAAATTCAATGACACCTATAAATGGAGAGAACACTTCCAAGTTCCATATAAATTGAGATTTTTCTGACCCCACCCCTCCATCTTTCCCCAGTAACCTTTTTTCCAAACTGCTATATTAGGTTGTTAAAAACTATGGTAAACAGCAAACACAGTCCATATGATTCCCAAGAGGACAAGGGAAGAAATTTGGAACCCTAAAAATTATTTATGTTAGGTAGCATTCTACAAGCCCCAGATTTCTTTTCCTTCCTCGATGACCTCAGAAATCCAGCAGAGTGCTAAAATATGATAAGTTTAATTCCATTTTCTAATTTCCAAAGACTTGGGAGTGAAAACATAAGGGCTTAAATTCAAATTTGAAACAATAACCAATTTCATAAATTGATGGCAAGTCTTCCCTAGAGGACATATCCCAGAAATAAAACAATATGATCTCTATGCAAATGAGAAACACAATGGGTATAAGTCTAGATGTCAATGACATCTTAGTGAGCTCCCAATCATTCCATGGTTCTCCTTGAAATATCCAGCCTCATTCTCTAAAGAATTCCTCACATGTACTTATCAAAAAGAATTCCTCACATGCAAACTTAACCAAAAAAAAAAAAACATTAATCACACACATGATGCCAAGATTAACCAATACCGTCAGTGTCTGATTTCTGGTTTTGTCTCTATTATTAATCATTTGCAGGTTAGTATTTCCTATCACTTGCATATTTTGATGGTCCAAAATATGGATCACTTCTTGTTCAGCCTTTTCTCAATAGGCAAGAACATAGGAAACAAGCTAAGATAAGAAAGATGAAACAAATAAGAACCATAACTTGTAACTTACATCTTCTTCACGTCCTTGAAGTCTGCGCTTTTTTTGTTTTTGCAACTGCCTTCCTCGTTCACCTTCACCTAACAGCTGTAAGTCTACATCTGCATTAGCCATTCGTTCAGCTCTGGCTTCTGATCCGAGTCCCCTTTTCTTCAGAGACAACTTTTCTACCCTCGGTTGCTCATCATCAATGCTTTCAGCTTTAGACCTGGTGAGAAGAGAACAACAACATTATTTTTCATATTAACAAGTTCTCAAAGCTTCTTTCTTGACTGCCAATGAGCCTTGGCTCAATTAGAACTTCCTCCTGGGTGTGTGTATGACTTTAGCCAATCAGCTTGTGGGTTCAAATCCAATGGGTGTGTGTATAACTTACCATTTAAAATAAATATATAATTAACTTTTATCTTGACCACAGAGTCATAGAAAATCTAGGATAAGGACCAAGAGGAGAAATTTTTTGTCTTCCAATGATTCATTTGACATGTGTATTAATGCAGTTTGCTTTTGTTAATTGAGATTTGGAAGACAATAGTCAGCCTCGCAGATTACCTGCATGCATAGAATGCAAGCAAGCATCGTATATAAATGTTCAATGTTGTACTTGCAGCATAGTATCCACAAGCCCCTATGTCAGCACCATGTGCCATGCAAAGAAAAGAAGATATAAAGGAGTAAACAAATGGGATAGGCCTTGGCTAGGGATTATAATGATGAAAGAGACTAAGAGAGTGAATCTTGTTGAAAAGAATTGGAGCAGCCTACTCCTACGCATGATGTGTTATGCAAAGAAAAGAAGACATAAAGGTGTGAACAAACGGTATGAACAACAACAAGAAGTCAACAACAAATGGTATAAGCCTTGTCTAATAATTATAATGCTGAAAGACGTGTGAGTTTTGTTGCTGAAAAAAAGGGAGCTGATGCCTACTCCAACAATCCACCTTGGCAATGGAACCTTGATGATCAATCAGAGGGCAAACTATCTTCAACCTCTATCACAAGTTAAAGAATAATTGCTGCACTATATTACATATTCTCACTCCCACAGACTTTTTCATTACTCAGTGTCCGTTTGGCATGATTAATTTTGCCAACTTATTTTACTATTTAGCTTATTTTTGCTATTATTCATGGATCCTACTATACTTTTTGATACTATTCATGGATATCATTGTACAATTTCAGCTAACTTTTAACTTTATCTACAGTACTTTCAATAAAAAGTTTTCAGTTTCAGCAAAATAAGCGGATCCTAAACAGACCCTCAATCCCCCATTACTAGTTAAAAATTAATTACCACACTATGTTACTCTTTATAATTTTTTTGATAAGTAAAATAATTTTATTCAAAAGGGAAGCGAGTTCAAATATAGTGTGCATTGAACCTCCCAAATTCCAAATTCCCACCAGTGGATTAGGTGTCCTCAACACACGTCACACATCCTGAATTCCACATCAATATGATCTCATTTATTATCCATCAGTGAGTTTGGCAACATATTGATCAAATGAAAAGTTACCAAGTGGTGTAATATTGTCAAAGAGTTATACCAAGTTATATTGCAACTAACACCCCAACACACACATTTACATATATATATATACACACACACACACATACACAAATATTTTACCTTGATATAGATATTTCTTGGTTCTTTGGGCTAGAATTCCCTGCATATGCCAATTAAAAAATAAAAAATTAAATTTGCATCAAAAAATTTTATTTTTTATGTGTAAGAAAAATTATATTAACAAAAAAGAACTACATCATACAATAAGAATGAAGCAGCCAAAAAAACATATGTACAAAAAAAGAAACAAAAACAAAAGAATTGCTTACAATACAACAAGAAACAGGATCTAAAAACGACAGAATAGAATCCCTAGAAGTGAATCCCCAAGCACAAGACTAGGCAAACAAAGTCCCTACAAACAGTACTAACAGCTGGTCTCGTCTGCTCCAAATCCTCAAATGTCCAACTATTATGCTCCCTCCATACGATAATTAAAGCATTTAAAATGAACAAAATAATTTCAAAAAGGAAGAAGGATGTAAACGACAAATGCAATAGATTTCAAGGCTATTTAATTTAACTAAGAGGATTACAATACACTACTTTCATGGTTTTGATGCTGACAAATAAACCCCCTTTTACTAAGAATAGGTTGCTACTCAATATTAGTTGTTTGAAACTCCCATAATCAATTTTTTAACTCTGTATTTTATTTCGTAAATGGCTTTAACCTGCAATATGCAAAGTTAGTGAAGAGATAACAGACCGTGAATTAATATATGCTCTTCTTCTTTTATTATTGTTTTTTCCAATTTCCTTGATCATTTAAACTTTAGACTGTAATCTCTTGTTGGACCTTTTCTACATCTACTATGTACTTGGGGCTCTCCTTTATCCTTTTCAACAAATTTATCACTTATCAAGAACAAAAATGAGGAGCAAATAAAAAAAAAAAACATTTGTCAACATAGATCTTCAATTTATAAATGTCAGTGGCAGGAGCCTAAAAAAACACTTCAGACAATAAATTACTGGCAGTAATCAGTAATAATTTTATCTACTAGTATAAAAGAGCTTGCCCCAATGCCATGCCAATGTATTTTACTGAGTTTGCATGTCTGTATTATTTTGCAACAACAGCAGTATTCCAATCTTGTTTCATTATCAAAAAAATAAAAAATTATCAAAAACAGATAGTACTTTTGAAACTAGAGAGATGTTTGGTTTTAATAACAATGCAACAAGTAACTTAGCCATTTTCCTATTTTTGTTTTATACATATATTGCTAGGCATTAAGTTAGCTTTCTGGTGGAAGGTTTTCCCTGCTATTATTTCAGTTTCACCGTTGCACAGACATTCTTTAATATCTTTTTAAAAGGGTATGCAGATTGATGCCTATGACAATGGCACCACAAATTCAAGGATTACTGTCCTATAAACTTCTATGTTGAAAAAAGAAAGAAAGAAAAAAGAGTTCTATATTAAACATCCACAGGTTTGAGAATTTACTAACTGAATTATGCTAAGATGATTAGGGTACCATCGTGCAATTTTCGCTTGGCGGGGTTATCGTCCAACTCCTTTCGTCTTCTGAGTATTTGCTGACGCATTCGTGCATCAAAGTTGGCCTCATCGTCATCACTATAATCAAGAAGATTATAAAATCCAGCTTTTGAATCATTCTGTGACTCTTCTTTCTTTGAGCTTAGAGCTTCTCTTACAGATAACTGCATATCCCTTTTTTTTTTTACATCAGATGAGTCCTGCATTTGAAAAGTGCCTTAGAGATATGCCATGTTGATCATCAATTGCTTGTTGTATGGTAAAAACATGTCATGCATATAACTAATGCTAGCAAGTGGTTGCAGCTGATGTTTTTGCTTTTTTTTTGAGGAATTCCATAAGTACTGTAAGTTTGAAAGATCTCTTAATGCTCCTTTTATAGTGTTAATCCCTAAAAAGACTAATCCTATCAATATAAGGGACTTTAGACCCATTAGCTTGATTGGAAGTGTCTATCAAATTTTGGCAAAGATGTTGGCCAATAGATTGAAAAGGATCTTGGATAAACCTATCTATGCACCTCAAAATGCATTTGTTGGTGAGAGGCAGATTTTGGATTCAGTGTTGATTGCTAATGAGTGTGTGGATAGCAAGATAAAAAGTCACATCCCTAGTATAATTTGTAAGCTGGATATATAAAAAAGCTTATGATCACGTTAATTGGGAGTTTTCTGTATTTATTGGAGAGGATAGCGTTTGGAGAAAAATGGAGAGGATGGATTCGTATTTGAATTATCACAGTACAATTTTCTGTTTTGGTTAATGGTTCTCCTTGTGGGTTTTTTTTTTTTTTCCCAGCACTTCTAGGGGATTGCCTCAAGGCAATCCATTATCTCCTTTGCCATTTATTTTAGTCATGGAGGTTCTCAGTAGAATGCCGAGGAGGAAAGGACTTATTACAGTCTTTGAGGTTGGGAATACTGAAGGTGGTGGATTATTCATTTCCCATTTAGTTGGGTGTCACCCTGTGTAATTGGGGTAATTGGGTATCTCTCTTTTTATATCAATAAATCTTTATTACTTATCCCCATAGGTTAAGAGTTAATTTGGGGAAAATTGAGATTGTGCCGGTATGTGAGGTGGAAAATGTGAATCAATTGGCTGATATTTTATATTGCAGGGTTGATTCTTTACCCATGACTTACCTTGGTATGCCACTGGGGGCTTCATTCAAATCAATGGCAATTTGGAATCCTATTTTGGGGTGTCTAGCAGGTTGGAAGAGATTAAAATTATCAAAAGGAGGTAGATTAACACTTTTGAAGAGCACTCTTTCGAGCTTGCACACTTGTTATCTATCGTTGTTCACCATTCCTACTTGTGTGGCGAATAGAATAGAGAGGATATAGAGGAATTTTCTATGGGGTGGTTTAGGAGAGGAGTTCAAACATCATTTGGTTGGATAGGATAAGGTGTGCTCTCCCTTGGTTGATGGAGGGTTGGGGATTCAGAAACTGACTACTTTCAATCAATCTTTGTCATGGTTATGGCGGTTTCAGTTGGAGGGGAATCAATTATGGAGACATGATTATTGTGAAGTATGGTGAGGAGTGGGGTGGGTGGTATTCAAAACCTGTTTGAGGTTCTCATGGTTGTGGGTTATGGAAAAGTATCAGAATGCAGGGAGACTGATTTTTACAGTACATTTGGTTTGTGGTGGGCTCTATCACTCTGGTAGTCGAACCTGATTCTCGCACAACTGTTGGTGTAGGTATCAATGAGATTTCCAAAGCTATTTGAAACTGCATTGGATAAGGATGCTTCTTTGGAATCTTTGTTGGAGATACAGCAGGTGGGGGGATCGGGGGGGGGGGGGGGGGGGGCAGGGGGGGGGGGGGTGGCAGAGGAGTTGGGGTGTGGGATTCATGAGAAATTTTAACGATTGGGAGATTGATAGGGTGGCTTCATTCCTCCATTTACTAGAATCTTATATTCCCACTAGGGAGGGGGTAGATCAGATGAGAGGGAAACTAAGGAGCAATGGGGAATTTATGTGAGATCTTTTTATGAGACCTTATGGGGTTCATCTTCTATGTCTTTTCCTTGGAAAGCCTTATGGAGGGTTAAGGCTCCTTGTAGAGTTTCCTTTTTTTTGTGTGGATAGCGGCTTTGGGGAAAATTCTTACTTGTGATAATCTTGTGAAGAGGGGTTTCACAATGGTGAGTTGGTGTTGCATTTGTCGATGCAATGGGGAGACTATGGACCACCTTTTGACACATTGCAATGTGGCTTATGTTGTTATGTTTTTTGGACGTTTGGGATTTAGTGGGTATTACCGGAGAATGTTCATGATTTATTATGTGGATGGCAGATTGGGGACTCTTATCATTTGTCAGCTATTTGGAAGCTTGTACCCTTATGTGTGCTATGGTTATTTGGTGCGAAAAAAATCAACACACTATTGAACATGTGGAGTGCACGGCAACTCAATTACTAGCATCTTTCATTAGTTCTCTTTATGAGAGGTCTTTTGCTTTGGGTCTCGCAGATGGTACTTTGGTTCAAAATTTCATAGAGTCAACTCATATGTAAATATTTTTCAATTGTAAATATTTAGGCTACTTCATGTTTTATTTTTATTTTTATGAAGTAGTCTCTTCTCAATAAAATTATTCTTACCTATCAAAAACAAAAAAGTATATAAAGCAAAAGTAGAGATACAGGATTCAATATATCCATATAAAATAAGCCAAAGCAGGCATCAATGCAATCAAATCGAAGGGATACATGATGGCCTTAGAGAGAGAGAGAGAGAGAGAGATGAGATGAAAATTTCAAATAACTAGAACCAATTAATGAGAACTCCAAAGCAAGTTAGTCAGATTGAACCAAGCTTGCATTAAGGTAAGCTCAGATTGAATCCAGCCCCCATCAAATGGCCATGTGTTGCACCACATTTTATATGATCATATCATCATAATATGGCATAAGTATAGCTGACCCCAATTTAACTGAGATTATGACTTAGTTGAGTTGAATAAAACAACATATAGGAATAAAAACAGATGGTAGATTGTTACCAATTCACTACTTGGAACATCTTCCTTTAAAAGACGAGGATCATCCAATACATCATGACTGCTTTTGATCTTTCGCTTTACGGCAGCCAATTCTTTCTCCTCTTCTTCAGCTTCTTCTCCAAATGAAAGCAAGTTGAGCTTTCTGCATTACGTAAATATAAAGCATGCATAGCTTAGGCAATAAACATAATAACCAATTCACAACATAAGTTGGTATTACTGTTACATCCACAGAAAATACAATTACACGAGGTAGGAGAAAGAACTCACTTCACAGCTTTCTTCTTGGTATCTTTCTTGTCAGAATCAGCTGCGGATTCAACCAAAGGCTTTGACAATGCTCTTGGAACAATGTCATCAAAAGGGTTCCATAACACCTAAAACAACGAATTCAAGAAGAATTTTAGCTGATCACTCTCTTTTCCCACATAATAACTTTATCAAAGAAGTTGAGGGGGGCAACATTTTTCACAATTGCTGACATGGCCTGTTGTGATTGGTGCATAATAAAAGAAGTGTTTGAAAGTGGCGTTACTCCAATCACCACTTGCGACCTTAGCATGATGTGAAAAATGTTGTAAAAGCCCCTAGCATTGCTCTTGAATGTGAAAGTGATGTTAAAGCAATGGCAGGTAGTGAAACTAGTTGGTGTCTCTAGAATTATTCCATTAACATTTAACAGTATGTATGTTTGTTTGTTTGTTTGATTCTACTGACCTCAACGGATAAAATCTTGGGTGGATCCAAGGGCCTGTCATCCTTATCAGTTTCAATTTCAGATAATCTAGTCAGATTATATATCGAATCCCCGGTGACCTGAAACAAAACAAGTTGAATTCAAATTTTGCCAAAAATTGATAAAAATTCGAAAAAAGAAAAAGAGAAAAATACCTTGCCAAAAATGGTATTCTTCTTATCAAGCCAATCACAGCGGTCCAAGGAGATAAAGAACTGACTGCCATTAGAATTAGGTGAGCCAGCATTGGCACACGCAACCAATCCTCTGTGCTTGAATCTCAACCGCGAATGAAACTCATCACCAAAAGGACCGCCGTATATACTTTCACCGCCTGAGAAATTAAACCAAATCATCTATAAAAATCTTGATTGTGAATAAGAAACCCTAAAATTTGAAAAAATATATATATATATATATATAGAACGAGAGAGTACCGGTGCCGGTGCCGGTGGGATCGCCGGCCTGGACGAGAAAGGCCTTGATGATGCGGTGGAAGATGGTGTGGTTGTAGTAGCCTTCGAGGCAGAGCTGGACGAAGTTGCGAACAGCTTTTGGAGCCTCTTTAGGCCAGAGCTCTATGTCGAGAGGGCCGTGGGTGGTATTCAACACCACCTTCCCCTTCGTCGGTGGCTCTAACACGTAAATCGTCGACATTTATTTATTTATTTATTTCCCACTTCGCTCGCTCGCTTTTTATTCAACTCAATTCTTTCTTTCTTTGTTCGCTGCACTGCACGTCTCACAACAAATACACTTACAATTTCAACAATGGATGACCATTTTTATCGTTCATTTGTCTTTTCATATATATTATTGGCCGTATTGCTTCTACTTTATTTTTGCTCCCTAAATTACAAATTACACACTTTTAATTTTGCATAAAATTCATTTAACTCATTTACTTGGATACTTTAACTTTTAATTTTGATCAATTCAATTCTCTCGTTAACTTCAATTAGAATTGAGAAGTTAATAACTCCCAAACAAATATTAAAATTTCAAGTTTTTGCAATTTAAATTATGTATAAAAAATAAGATTACTGATCAAATAGTAAATAATATCCGACTTGAATGAAATTTGATATGCATGTTAAGAATATAAGGGACATGATATTCAACGGTTAGATTTTCAAAATTCATACCTAAAAAAGATATATATGAGAAATTTGGAGAGTTTATGAAATTTTTTTGCAAAATAATATCATTTTGCTAATAATTTTGCTAGTTAGCAATGTTTCCAAACTATTTAGAAAATTAGCATTTGGAGTTTGTTAGACTCAATTTCCCTGTAACAACTCAAGTCTTAGAGACTCGAATTTTATGTGCTAACAACACTGAGGTGGAAAGATTATCCACGTGGAACTCGGATCTTTTAAGACTCGAGTTCCATAAGGACAACAAACCTAGCAAAGAAGGATACAGAGAGGAAGAGCAAAGAAAAACTTAGCAACATGTACGCTTCTTCTTCACTCCTTGATTGAGAAATAAACATCTTCAAACATTTAAGCTCAACAGAGAGGAAGATCAACGGAGAGGCATCAAAACCCAGCAATGCATGCTTTGTCTCAACGTTCGTGGTGCCAACAGGTTGTGAAGTTTGTTCATTTTGTTAAAGAATGTCAATTTTTGATTTAGTTCTATTGAGCAGATTTGGGGCTTTTTTGACAACAAAACCAAACCCAAGTCGAGATCGAAACTACCATGGGGTTGTCTTTGATTTATGTATGGAGAATGGGTATTTTTTTTTCCCCCCCCCCCCCAAACCCAAATACTCTTTACCCAAACCATGTTCTTCTTCTTCTTTGGTCAAATTCTTTTTCTTCGATCAGATCTTGATTTTTCTTCTTCTTTTTCACCCTGTACGCTTCTTCACTCCATTGTTATAGTTCTATGGAAACTCGAGTTCCACGTGGATAATTTTATTCACCTCAGCTTGGAACTCGAGTGTTTAAGACTCGATTTTTACTCTGAACTCGAGTTTGTTGGACTCGAGATGCTAGTTTCCTAAATAGTTTCAGAAACCTGCTAACAAACGAAACTGTTCCTAAAATGGTGTTAAATGGGGGAAAAAAAATCTAGAGTTTCTCTCCAAACTAGTTTGGAGAGAAACTATGTTATGTAAAAACCCTATGGTGGAGGAGCCCAACAGACTAGGCCTGTTATTTAGTCTATACAAGGACCCTTCTTATGAATGTCAAAAAACTCCATCACTGAATCCTTTGCTTGTCTACTAATCTTGTGGAGAGGCCACGCTAATTGTTTTTAGCTAAGCTTGTTCCTTCTTTGCCATAAACCCCAAGCAATACACACACACACACACACACACATATGTGTATATATTAATAAAATTTGCACTTCATACTTAGATTCAATTTTCTACTATATAATATTTGTTTTTGTTTTCTCACTCTAAGCAAAAATTTCTCTTTTTATGATCTTTGTTAAATGGTTGTCAAATTGATTTATGAACAAGTTATGGGTAAAATAAAGAGTTCCATAAATTGTTTTTTACATTTCTCTATTCCATTAATGTGCTAAATAATAAAAATGAATGCAAACTATAAATTGAAATGATTTTATAGAACATGACTTATGTTTAGTACATCAATTGTTTAACTATATTTTATAAGTTTTCGACTCAAATTGATAAAATCAAGATCTATGACCTAATTTCTTTTGTTTTGGTAGTTGATAACCTAATTTATTTTGTTTTTGGTAGTGGATAATAGAGAGGAGTAGGGGCAACCGACCAATCAGGCTCCTCTAATAAAACCCAAGGATGAAATAAAGGACATTGGATGGGTACCCATGTCTTACAAAAAAGGACCCAACAACAACTTTAGCTTCACCTTTGGCTTTGAATAGAACATAGGAGTAAGTTAAGGTGAACAACAGTTGAGATAGCCAAGAAATTAAGCAACATTCACTTCAACCGAAGTAGGGAAATTGGAGACATGTGAGGTAGTCCAAACATATATTTTGGAATATTGCAAAGTCGAAGAAGGTGCAAAGATTGTTACATCAACATCATCAAAGTTTATTTTTAACAAACCTTTAGATGAAGTTTGGAATGGAGGGGATCTCATCTAAGTGTGTTTTAGGAAGTTGCATGCAAGGAGTAAGAGAGGTTGATCTCAGTTGCAAAGAGTGTGAGCATTCATTTATCTGATTTGTCAATATCTATATGTGTAGAAATTAAGGTGGAGGAGTATCCTTATCTAGGCAGGGGCATTGTGGCGGTAAAAGGAGAGAAACATTTAAGGGCCATTTTGAGTTCATCCATTATCCAATTATCCATACAATAGTTGCTTATGGGCATTGCAAAAAAAACATGAATGAAAATGGATGGGTCTTCGCTTGGCAACCCTGGGAGGACAGATGGAGGTGGGCTCATTCAAGACCAGAACGGCAACTGGGTTATAGGTTTTAGCCATAATATTGGGATAACTATCGGTGTGGATGTTGAGTTGTGGGCTCTTAAGGATGGGTTAACTTTTTGTAGAGAGTTAAATCTATTAGTTGTTGAGATTGAGATTGATGCTAAAGTTATCCCTGGGTGGGTTTCAGATACTTATAATTGTAACTTACACCATGCAGCTCTTATTTTGGATTGCAGGACCCTCATTAGCCAAATTCCTTAGGTGAGGATGAACCACTATTTTTGTGAAGCAAATAAGTGCGCAGATGCCCTTGCAAGGAGAGGATCGGAGCTGGATCAAGATTTTATTGTTTTTGATAGTCTGATTATGGACATTGTTATGTTGCTTTATTATGATAAGTTGGGTGGGTACTATATATGAGAGGCTTTGTCCTTAAACTTTTGCTGATGTTGCTTAGTTCTTAATTCTATCTGTTTTCTACCCAAAATAAAAACATGAATGATAGTTTCCATACTTTTGTGGTAGCATGGGTGGACTGATATCTTGGATTTGCATTCAACTTTAAACATAAAATTTAACCTTTCTTTGAATTGGGCTAATGCTCAAACTTGGGTCAACATTTAATAATTTGGAATTTGGTTTGGAACTCTTAAAATCGTATATCATATCTATATCTATATAATATCTAAAAGTTAAAGCGTAACATTTATTATTGTTACGCTCCACATCAGCGTTGCATTTTGGTAAACTTAGGTCTATTTTGTTCATTTCGGTCCAATTCAGTTTACTTTGGTCAATTCGGTCTACTTCAGTCCATTTTGATCTAATTTGTTCCATTTGGTCAATTTCAGTCCAAATCTATACCCTTTGGTCCATGCAGTTTACTTCTGTCCATTTTGGTCCAATTTGTTCCATTTGGTCCACTTTCGTCTATTTTGGTCCAATTTGTTCCATTCCATATATTTCAGTCCAATTCGTTCCATACAGTCATTTCAGACTAATTGGGCCTTCAATTGATTCATTTTGTAGGTTTTCTTTTCAATTTTAGGCTCAAAATTTTATTTTTTCCTTAATTTTTGGGTTGAAAAGTATGAAATGTTATTCTATTTGAGCCAATCTATTTAGTTTTGGGCTAAAAAAAATACAAAAAAAAAGCATTAGAAATTAGAGATATGGGCCTTAAAAAATATAAAAATTAAATGATTACTTGAAAGTATGAAACTTGAAATTGGAAAATTCTTTTAAATAATACATGCACTATTTAATCCACAAATTTTATATTATATTCTTGTAAAATAATTATATTACATTTTCTCACGCATCATGTGAGTTTGCAAGTAGTATAATATATTAAATTGGAAGCTTAATAAAAAATTCAAACTAGATTTTAATTGCACTCCGATTTTGCTTCCAAGTGTTTTTCTAGTTGCCCTATAATTTAATGGAAAGTATCACTTCATTCATAGTCTAATTTATATTTACATGAAAACTCATGTATTTAAATTTAGAAAGTATTAAGAGACTCAATTTGATTTTTTTTTATGCTACTAAATAATATTATAAATGTGTATAATCTATTACTTTGATATATGTATAATCTATTACTTATTTGGTAAAAATGTCTATTGTGCCGGTGCATATATAAGAGTTATAAGCAAATAATGGCTAGTTTTCTCGATAATATGCGACAACCTTCTACTCAAATAATAATAATAATACAAAATTTCTTATAACATATTAAAGATGTCAAGTTTTGATTGGTGTAACATCAATTTTGTAGACTCATCACTGACGCTACCTTTATTACACATCAATTCCAATATATTATTTCAACGATTTTGAAACAAATTAGAAAAGAAATTGTGTTAATAGACTCATTAATAAAATAAATTGACCAACGTGAACAATAGATTGACTAAAAATAAACATAAGTAGAATTAAAAGGTTAAGAATCTTGTAACTTAGTGACATAACACGCTCTCCATTATTAGAAGATCTAATCCACAATAGTTATCATTGTTGTAACTATAAATTAAAAATAGAAAAAAAAAAAGAAAAAAGAGAAAAAATAAAGGAGAATTTAGAGGATTGGTAGTGTGAAACATGTGCAGGCTACTGACAGTGTGCAATCTTTTACTTTCTGCAAAAACTGAAAACCGTTGGTTATTAACAGTAAATCATCCTATTAACTCACTAACCACTCCTCCTTTAGACTGCTCATCCCAAGATTTATTCTACTAATAATTATCTAAAGACAGGTATATGAGGTAGCGAATATTCTAGGATTAGTACTTAGCAAAGTGCTACACAATATTTTTATAATAATTTTTTAGTGATAAGTTATTATTGGTTATGATTTAAGTTTATCACTGAAATTACTTTTTTATTTATCAATAATAACATGTCATTTAAAATTTATTATGAAATTGTTGTGAATATAACATTTCTCAAATAATATTTCAAGATTAGCCAAAGTGCTTAAACTAACTCCTAATTATTTGTGGACTAAATTGGAAAATACTCCTTTAGACTAAAATTACATACAAATAAGCCCCAAATTGAACTCTATTTTGCTTCAATTCCGAATTAGTAAAAACTAGATCGAAAGAAAGGTAAATACTTACTTTTACAAGAAAATGCTTGGAATATTACACTACAAGCTAAAAAATTTAATATGGGTCTGTTTAGATATTGCTTATTTTGCTAAAAATTGAAAATTTATTGCTAAAATATTGTAGCAAAATATTTTTTAATGAATGATGAGTAGTGCCGTGGGAACCAACCAAAAAGGCAAATTCCCAAATGCTAACATTCATTTGCACGCAAATGCACGCATAGTCGTTAATTGTCAAAGCACTAAAGTAAGTTTATACGTTCAATATTATTGATTTTTGGGTCTCAGTGTCTTGAGAAATAGTATCCTCAAAGTTAGGAGGCTACTTTCTTATAAATACAAATATATATATACATATATATATTATAATTTTTTTAAAATAAAATCCATTTTACTTGTGATACCATCACAAATACTCATTTTAATTTAAAACTTAATAATGGAAAAATTCATAGTGCCCCTAACTAATTTTTTTTTTTAGACAAAATCATTGATTTTGTCTCTTTAGTTCTTCATAATCAAATGATTCAAATCTAGTTTTGACACAAAATTTTTGAATTTTTTTTTTTTTTATACAAGATAGAAATTCTATTATAACCTAATCTAAGTGTATGTGTGTAAAGCTCCCTTCTAGTGACTTGAACTTCAACTTTTACTCCCCCACATCCCACAAGCATTAATTATATCTGTGGAGTGACCATCACACCAAATATGCGTGGTGGTAAAATTTTTGATCTTGATCGGGCAAAAAGCTAGCATGCTACCATGTGTATTTAAAAAAGAAAAAAAAGTAAAGGCAGGCAAGTGCACATAGAAGTAGAACCAACAAATACAAATCTTTTGTACAACTTTTTATGTTCTATTTTATATTCCACAAATCAAAACTTACTATGTATTTATTTAATTTTTCTTATAAAAAAAAATCAAATTTATGGCAAATTGTGATTGGTAAAACATGAAATGAAACACAAAAAGTGATACAAATAATTTATATTGAGAACGAACCATACCTATCTCATTTTTTTCTCTCTCTCTCTCTCCAAAAGTTAAAGTTAAATCCCTAACATATGGTCATAAATTAATTAAGGAACTGACTAGTCGGTTTTTAATTAAAGATTGGCCAGTTGTTCATTTGGTCAAATTGGCTAAATCAAGCGAATGGCTGAGAGTTACATGTAAAGAATTAGTTAGTAACTTCCGTTTTCCTATTGGTCTCACCTACACCATGCACCTTCATTCACAAAGTCACAAAAACAACAACAGCAACAGCGACAAAGAACTAAGCCTAAGCCTCAAACCAGCTGCTGCATCTTTCTCCCTTTCTTTCTTTTTTTTTCTTCTTCTTCTTCTTCTTCTTCTTCTTCTAATTCTTAGATAGCAGCACTGGTTTTGAGGCTGTGGCCATTGGTGATGGTGGTTCTAACCTTTCATTGTTGTATCAACACTCCTATAACATCAACAACAACATCGTCATCATAGCAACATTATTAATATCTCCAAAAGTATTTGTACTCTTGCACAAAATTAATAATAATGGCTCCAAACTATTCTGCCAACGATAGTCATAGTACTCCACCCATCAAGTCCACCGCGGTGGCCATTGATAAGGATAAGAACAGCCCTTATGCAGTCAGATGGGCTATTGATCATCTTATGATTATTAGCAACCCCTTAATCACCCTAATCCATGTTAGGCCCAAAACCAACCACCTTAATCGTAGGTACTCTCTCTCTTTATTTCATTATTATTTGGCATATATATTGCCATGCAGATATTATAGCATGCATATGTCTATATGTATCATTTTGTTTTTGTTTTTGTTCTGATTTTGGTTTTTGTTTTTTGAGAGTTTATGCAGAGGGCGCCAATGATGCTAATAACTCAGCCGAATCTGAAAACAACAGTCTCTTCATCCCATACCGCGGATATTGTGCTCGTAAAGGGGTACGTACGTAGTTGCATTTATTTGATTATCCAAGTGACAAACAAGCCAGGCAAATTTATGTGAAATTATTCTGTGCACCTGGTGTATTACATTCTCTCTCATGCATGTAAGAATAATTTCTCAACAATTTAGCCATATACAGTAGTAGTATGTTTGTGAAAGATGTCATTATTTGGGGGTGATAAAAAAGGTTGCATTATGCAGATTAAAAGATGGCCCATTTCAAAACTATCTATGTATATGAGTATAAATTGGGAGGCCGGTCCATGTAATTAAACTGACATCAGATATAAAATTCTGAACTTCAGGTTCAATTGAAAGAGGTTGTCCTTGAGGAATATGATGCTCCAAAAGCAATTTTGGATTACATCCACAAGAACTTCATCAACAGTATTGTTGTTGGTGCATCAACGAGAAGTGCTCTCGCAAGGTCTCTCTCACACAAATATTTAAATTGTTAAGAAATAGTGAATTTAATCATTTAACTGTTGTTCTAAAACTATGCTATCTGTCTGGGTTCATACAGAAAGTTCAAAGGTTATGATGTACCAGGCAGCTTAATGAAATCTGCACCAAATTTCTGTTCTGTTTATGTAATTTCAAAAGGGAAAATATTGTCAGCTAGGACAGCACTAAGGCCCATGGCAAATACTGCTACCCCACCAAAACAATTCTCATCAGGAGGACTTCCACCAACACCTGAACAAAATGGAGAAGAAACCAGGTATGTACCCAAAATGTTAGATATTAGTCCATCAATCCACGTGGATGTGATCGTAGTTCTTTAAGTTCAACACCTAAGAAACTAATATAACAATTGTAACTTAAGACATCAAAAACGAATAATGGTGGTCTTGTTATATTCAGTTTCCAAGTTTGCCTGTAAACATCCATTCTTTTATTTATTTTCTTACATATTGTTTCTTGGCAAAACACAGATCTGTAAGGGGATGGAGAAGTGCAGGACCAGGTTATGAGAGATTTTACTTGGAAAAGAGCAGTGATGCGTCGAGGACATCACGCGAGCGAAGCAGGAATAGTCCAAAGAATCTCTCATTGGAGAATATCGAGATTACCAACCGTGGGGCAAGGTCTTCATTTGGCCAAGATTCTGTCAGGGATGAAAGTGATCTTTCAGGGGTGCTGATGTTCGGATCAGTGGATATCTCAGGCCAAAATTTAGATTTCAGCATTGCAGCAAGTTCTCCCAAGGAACAATCCACCAAACATTCTGCAGTAAGTGCAGATTGGTATTGAATATTGAATGCTAGTAATTAAGAAGGGTCTAAAATTTTGAACACTTTGTAGTCTGTTACCACACAGTAATAATTCTATATCCTATTCCTAACATTAAGAAGTGGTCTCATTATCGTCAAGTAATCTAACTATGAGCTGCTGGTTTATTACAGCGAGATATAGAAGCTGAGATGAAAAAATTGAAGCTTGAACTAAAGCAAACCATGGACATGTACAGCTCAGCTTGCAGAGAAGCAATCTCAGCCAAAAAGAAGGTGACTTTAATTTTTCTTACAACAATTGGGGGAGGGGATTTGAACCAAGTTCTTCCCATGTTGGAGACTGGGCAATGCTACTGAGGCACAAGGTTCTTGGAGAATGTGACCTTATATTGTCACACAAAAAATTCAAATGACCTGCCTTATTTGCTAGCACTCTTCAATGAGCTGTCCTTCGAATTAACTTTGTTTCAAAAGAAAACACTGCATTTAAATTTTTAGCAATATGATCCTTAAAAATTAGTTTTCTTAACTTGCCACTGTATCTCAATCTTATATTGACACATTCCAATTACAAGCCAGCCAACCAAAAATAAAAAATAAAAATCCAATTTGTTAGTCCACTGTAGCATACTAGATACCATAGGTTTCTGAGGTTCATTGATAAATGATTATAGCTCAGGCAGTAATCATTACCATTTATTAGAAAGGAGAAAAAGAAATAGGCACAGTAGACAAAAATCCTAGCCTAGAAACAATTAAAATAATTTTGTCAATGGCTGTCAGGCTAAAGAGCTTCATCAGTGGAAGGTGGAGGAGGCTCGGAAGTTTGAAGAAGCCAAGAATGCTGAAGAAGCAGCTCTTGCTGTTGCAGAAATGGAGAAGGCTAAGTGCAAAGCTGCCATTGAAGCAGCAGAGGCAGCGCAGAGGCTAGCTGAGAAGGAATCACAGAGAAGAAAACTGGCAGAGATAAAGGCCAGGCGAGAGGCAGAAGAGAAAAATCGAGCATTGTCTGCATTGGCACAGAATGATATCCGGTATAGAAAATACACCATAGATGAGATTGAAGCAGCAACTGACAAGTTCTCTGAATCAATGAAAATTGGTGAAGGTGGATATGGACCTGTATATAAAGGCAAACTTGATCACACCCCAGTTGCCATCAAAGTTTTGAGACCTGATGCTGCCCAAGGGAGGAAGCAATTCCAACAAGAGGCATGATATTCACACTCTCTTTCTTTAAAAAAAGAAAAAAGAAAAAAAGATTAGGAATCTTATATGGAGCATGTTTTTGCATAAATTAAGTAAATTGTTAAGGAGCATCAGATCATGGTCACAGGTAGCAATCAACAGATGTTACAGATCAGTATTTTTTTTTTCTTTTATTGTGATTATGCAGTGTACCAGCTCAACTAATAATGTGTCATACATATTTCGCTTCAGTCCCTGTGAACTTGGGCATCCTCTACACCATTTATGAAGTCTGGATATGATAAATCATTCAAAAAAGAAAGATAATTGGATGAATCTGAGTGCCATAACTAATAAAACAAGATAACTTAAAAAGTTTTAATCACCATACCTAGTGCCTACTATCATTTTGATGGTTCTCATGATCTCAACTCTTAATGTAGATTGTCTACAACATATGCAGGTTGAGGTCCTTAGCTGCATTAGACATCCTAACATGGTCCTCCTCCTTGGTGCCTGCCCTGAGTATGGATGCTTGATTTATGAGTACATGAATAATGGCAGCTTAGAAGATAGGCTGTTTAGAAGAGGTCACACCACTCCAATTTCCTGGAGGAGAAGATTCAAAATAGCCGCTGAGATTGCAACTGCTCTTCTATTCCTTCACCAAGCAAAGCCAGAACCCCTAGTGCACCGGGACCTAAAACCAGCAAACATCCTCTTAGACCGCAATTTTGTGAGCAAAATTAGTGATGTTGGCCTAGCACGTCTAGTCCCACCTTCTGTGGCTAATAGTGTCACACAATATCACATGACTTCAGCTGCAGGGACTTTTTGTTACATAGATCCTGAGTATCAACAAACAGGCATGTTGACAACTAAATCAGATATATACTCATTTGGGATAATGCTACTCCAAATTATCACAGCCAAGCCCCCTATGGGTCTTGCACACCATGTTCAAAAGGCCATTGAAAAAGGTACATTTGAAGAGCTGCTTGACCCCACAGTGCCAGACTGGCCTGTTGATGATGCTCTAGAATTTGCTAAATTGGCACTAAAGTGTGCAGAGCTAAGGAAAAAGGACAGGCCAGATCTTGCAGCTATTATATTGCCAGAGCTCAACCGGTTAAGAGACCTTGGAAGGAACTGTGAAATATACAGCAGTAATAGTAGTCAGAATCACAGCCATTTGCCACGTCATCCCACAACAATTTCACATTCAAGGACAACTGCAAATCAGGTTTTTGACTTTGTCATAACAGACACTAGATGCACTTTCAAATTCAAGCACAAGATCATTAACTTTGATATTTCAGCTCAAACATAAAAAACCACCAACTTTTTTAGGAGAAGTTATTGAATCATTTAACTTGTTATTATATTTCACCATTCCTCCTCAATGTTGGGCCTCAAAATTCATTATTTTGAAATATGTTTGTTTTTTCTCACACTGTTCTAAATATCATTTACTAGGAGCCAATGTTAGACCAGTTATGGGGCATGGAACATAGATTTCAAACAAAAGAAGATGGCAGCAGGTGAAATTGAAGACCACTGGATTCAAAGAACCGCTAGCCATAAAGCTGCTTGCATTGGAAGAAACAAGTGGTTTGTATATGTTAAAGGACTGATTTTGGACAAGTAAGTACTCAGGTTTGTTGTAAGAAAAAAATGGGCAAAGAAATGTACATATTCAAGCTTCTTTCAGTGCTTGGAAAATGTCACTTCTGAAAGCTGTATTGGGAAAGTTCCATTAGTTTCTGTTATGTTGGCAACATCATACATAGTGATTCTGTTAATAACAATTCAATGATTTTCAAAACGTGGAAAGTGCCTTTGTTCTTTTCTTGAGATGTTTTATCCATGAAGTAAAAGTTGGTAAGCTAATAGCACGGTCACAATGATACATAGCCTCATTTGACATGGATCTGTATTCTTTCCTGACTTCGTATCCATTAAAACAAGTGCTGCTTTGATATCCTCTTCAATTTGACACACCCTAATCAGGTTTCCTCTATGGCTGTATGATACAGTTGTGTACTTGAGATATGTTCAACACCATCAGGGACTAATACTACTACATAAATGGTTGCTGCCTCTTCAAATAAATGATTAAAGGCACAATTTCCTGACAGTTTAAACTTTTTGAACAAGCGAAAATTTATCAGATCAGTGATAATTTATCAGGTTAAACAAAATGAAAATGTTATTTGCACATTATCCCAAGAAGGTATTGTCTTTAGCAATGGAAACATTCAAAATAGTGGGGTGGTCAAGATTATCGTCTAAGACTCCTCAAGTCATCCAAGGTGGTGCACCACTCGATTCTTATATGGCATGTCTACTTTATGGATAATTCTAAAATCAAATAAGAATTTCCTCGAACCTGCAATGGAAGAGGACATACAGAAGTCCCCCTTGCAAAGAAAAGTATAAATAAAGAAGAAGCATAGTGTGCTACCGTGAAAAGAGAATTGATCCACACAATGATGGATTATGTTTGGAGAAAGGCATAAGAAAAAGAGAGAATTAGATTGTCAAAGAAGCTTTGCTTAGGATTCCCTCCCCATGAAAATGAAAGAATACAATATTACATGCTTCAAACTCCAAGGAGATAATAAAGTAATAATGACTTGTATTTGACAGTGTCCTATAAACGTGATTACACACCGTTTTATGGGTCCCTCAATTATTCATCATACGCTTCACATCTAAATATCACTTTCAAGTTTCAAATGGTTCATAAAGTAATAAGCAATACGACGAATTATTATCACAATAATTATACATTAGAGGTCTTCAGGTGGGACATATTATCGCAAAATCAGCTGAAGACTTATGTTGGGCCCCAGATGGTCAATCTTTCTTGCTTTGTCCATTTACACAAATAAATTACCAGCCACCACCGAAAGAGAAAAAATGTACTGTAAACCATCTCAATTCAAACAAACTAGAATTATCTGCCTATTTAAAGGCCACCAGTTCAGACTTTCCTATTCTGAACACGAACACTCTTTGTGCATTCCAAGATTAATTCTAAGAAGTCAAGGCCAATATTAGCCTTTTTTTACATGTTTTAAGGATATTGGGTGTCCAAAATATAGCCCTTTGAGAAATATTAAATCAGATTGTCTTTTTCTTGTTTCTTTTGATCTTTTGGATATGTTTTGTGTATCATACCACCTTTTTTTCTACTACCCCCCAAAAAGAGAGAGGGAAAGAGAGGAGAGAGACAAAGTAAATAGAACACTTGAGAAACCAAATACAAAAAGGGTATTAGGAAATGTCCTCCTTAACAGAAATACACACCAATTCATCATTAAAGAAGAAGCCTCTAAATTTAACTTTTTAAAAGAGTCATCCACACACATGTATAGGTTAAAGTAACCTATCTAGTATTTGTCAAAAAATAAAAAAAATTTAACCTATCTAGTACTAGTTGGCCTCATTTGGTTCCGTCCCAAAAAAGTCCCAGAGCACATTAAGTATGACAAGTTTCATTCCCAAAGACACAATGCCTTATGCCAATCCAATTCAGATGGGTCACTGCAACCACTTGGCTTCTATGAGAAACAAATGGTGTTCTTGGTTCTGCAGGATATGGATCATGGGGCTACTAATGTTTGCGAATGTAACATCTGAGGATCAAATTGGAGCTCCCTCATCCGGTTCACTATGTATCAGTGATTGTGCCACATGTCCTGTCATATGTTCACCACCACCTCCTCTGCTAGAGTCATTTCCACCACCATCACCTCCGGTGCACCACTCACCACCCAAGTACTACTACTCCAACCCTCCTCCACCACCATCACTGCCATCATCACCACCAGCGTCGCCGCCAAAGTCTTCCTCGTACCCTTCATGGGGAACTCCTCCACCTCCCTTCAAGTACTACAACAATATGCCTCCTTCAGGTAGGATGCCACCTATGGCAGGACCCAATGATTACCCCTATCCTTACTACTACTTTTATGCCTCCAAGGCAGCTTCTTCCCTTCCACTTGATGCTTCTTTTTACTTTATGTTACTATTTTTCTTTCATTGTGTCTTTTATTTTTGGTGAGTGTACTAGCAAGGTCCCAAGTTGTTCAATGGGAAAATCTAGCTGATAAATTTGAAGGAACCATTTGTACTTATGTTTATTTGCTCCTCTTGTTATATTTAGAGATAAACTTATCTTTTTTTTTTTTTTTGGAATGATTTAAGAACACCAGCGTCGCCGCCAAAGTCTTCCTCGTACCCTTCATGGGGAACTCCTCCACCTCCCTTCAAGTACTACAACAATATGCCTCCTTCAGGTAGGATGCCACCTATGGCAGGACCCAATGATTACCCCTATCCTTACTACTACTTTTATGCCTCCAAGGCAGCTTCTTCCCTTCCACTTGATGCTCCTTTTTACTTTATGTTACTATTTTTCTTTCATTGTGTCTTTTATTTTTGGTGAGTGTAGTAGCAAGGTCCCAAGTTGTTCAATGGGAAAATCTAGCTGATAAATTTGAAGGAACCATTTGTACTTATGTTTATTTGCTTCCTTTTGTTATATTTAGAGATAAACTTCTCTTTTTTTCTTTTTTTTTGGAATGATTTAAGATGTATTTATTTGATTTGTATAGTGTGTTTGTTATGAGAAAATAAAGTACAAGCATGCATATTATACATGGCAGTTTTGTTTAGCAACCAATCATGGAGACGAATTTATGGTTCTTATGATGGATGTATTGCCTGACCAAGAACTTAACTTTGATGGCAATCAGAGTATACCGATAATTTTTCTTTAGATTTTACTCAAAACCAAATAAGATATATTCTTCGATCAAGAATTAATTAAATTTTCCCGCAATTTCCTGGAATTGAACTTGAACATCCATGTAATCATGTATAAGTGGTGAAAAAGCCAGTGCAGCTGGTGTTTCTTGACTTTCTTCTATTTGATATCCAAAAGTGAGTCATTTTACAGGTTGGAAGAAGAAAAAAAGTCACTTTAGTCTAGTAGCAACTATTAGTCAATTTCCTTTGGGGTGCCTATGCAGGGCAATGATGACATGATCCCTTATAAACATGATTTGTTGAAGAGAAAGTTAAATTCTTAGTGGGGCTGGTCCACAAGATAAGATTTTTTTTTTTTTTTTATAATTTTATTATCAGAGAAGATAAGTATAAGCAGATTTTTGGAATTAACCCAAAATCAAACTACTACCATCAAAAGCCGCTAAAATTGCGGTTTGGTCGTTCATCACCATTGGTTTTTCCAATTTCTCATGCATCAATGGTTACACCTGCTGTGAGGCCCAATTAATTGCTTTTGCTTCCGCTTGGATAGGGACGTTGGTTAAGTGCAAGAGTATATAAAAGAATGTTGATTTCCTTATCCAATGGGTTGCCAACTGGCGGGGTGGAGTTGGATCATAGGTGCCCTCCCCTTCCCATTTCCTCTTTAGGGTGAAAGCAGGACAAATTGGGTTTGGAAATGACAACCATCACTTTTGGAAATGATATAAAAGATTAAATCATAGGGTTTTCTCTCTAGTTTTCTTTGGAGAGCTGGAGGTGAAAGAAGGGGCTTGTTATAGCACAAAGGCTGCCTTTGGGCAAACATTCTCTCCGTGCAAGCGGTAGAAACCATTTTTTCCTAGAAGAACACATGGACGAGATCACAAACAGATGCGCTGGACTCAAGTTATCGTTGAAAGAAGAGGCTGAGGTAGAGATCAACGTACCATTGACTGAGGATGGCCCAGTCCTCATTGGGAAATTCTGCACAAAACGACGAGTAAACTTAGAGTCAGTAGCTAGAGTGTTGAAATCAGTGTGGAAATTTTTTTTTTTTTTTTTTTTTTTTTTTTAATTTTATTATCAGAGAAGATAAGTATAAGCAGATTTTTGGAAGGACAAGGATTTCCTACAAACATGGTTATAGGAGTTGCTGCATAAAAGAACATGTGGCAAGAGAGTAAATTGACACATATGCATAAATCATGTGCAAGGCACATGACTTGTTTGTGGTTTAATTATCTGTTAACTTAACGTAGTCTCTTAAAAAAAAAAAAAAAAAACTTAACGTAGCTCTCTATCCCTCTCCTCTGTGTGTCAAACGGCTTAAGAAAAATCAAAATCAAAATCTTCTCTCTTCAAAACCCATCAGATATTACCCCAGCCACATGAACCCTTTAAAAAAAGCCCTTCTCGCCACATGCTCTTGCCACTGATCCCACCTATTGCTCTCTCTCTCTCTCTCTTATTTTCTTGTTCGGTTTTTGGGAAAGCCAGCATTTGGTTGGTTAGTTTGGGTTGGCTATTCCTCGATTCAAACCTCAACAATCATCTCTCTCTGCACATGACTTGGAGATTGTTTAAACTTTAAAACCATGAACTACCTGTATTGTCTCTAAATTAATCAAAATTTCCCCTTTTGTTTCTCTGTACTATTCACAGAGAAAGAAGCCAAACTGTTTAGATCTGTGAATCATATAGTAAATTTTAAAAATCAGAGAAAAATATAGTGAAAATCTCTTACTTTTTTGTGTTCCTTCTCTTAGATTTGTCTGGGTCTTGTGTTCATTCCTATTCAAACTCAAATACTTATATTAGACTCCTAAAACAACTCAAATTCGTTTCCAACAAAATTTAGTTTAAATATCGTATAAAGGAGGAGGAAGAGATAGAGATTGAGAGAGAGTCTGGTGGGTTTTTAAGAGAGATAATGAGATAAGATGATTTTGATTTTGTTTGCCTAATCTCCTTTTGCCTTTTGACAGAGAGGGAGAGAGAAACGTTAACAGAGAATTAAACCCCAAACAAGTCATGTGCCTTGCACATGATCTATGAATATGTGTCACTTCAGTCTTTTGTCACCTGTCCTTTTATGCAGAAACTCCTACAACCATGTTTGCAGGAAATCTTTATCCTAAATAAAATATGTACATATACATTTAGGTTGGGACAAGCAAAAGCTATTTTTGTCCCATCACCTCTTTAAAGTGGAGAGATCTACTGGTAGAATGATTGTTTACTCAACAGAAATATTAGGTTGTCGTTTACTCATTTGTTCTATTAAGTAAATTAATTTGTTAATAGTTAAATAACATACTTTTTTTATATAGAAACAATCACATATTTGAAAAAGAGAAAATGGGGGTTTTAATACAAAAACACATTACAGGCTCTACGTAAAAGCTATTAAGGTTAAATTACATAAAAGCTATTAAGGTTAAATGACGAACTCTATTGTGCATCTTATGTGTTTTTCTGTTAGAACTCCTTTCTCTCATTTGTGAATATGTTTGTTTCTATATATTAAAAAAAAGAAAAAGAAAACAAACTATTAACTTTCTACCATGAATACTGTAATTTGAGATTAATTTGTAAAGTTCATTCCCAACATTAAAATCAATCCATAAATTAAACTTGTCCTTTGCAATGTACATCCTAAAAAAAAACACTAATGTACAAAATTTTGTAGTTTAGAATAAAGCTATAAATTTTACTCAAGAAAATTGAAGTGGCAACAAAAAGGAAAGCCAAAGAAAATTGATTATAAAATGATAAAGTAAAAGTAGGCGAAACCAACGGTGAAGATGAGATGATGACGTTGATCTGAAAAGTGAAAACCGTTGAATCCATTGGGACCCACTCCCAACAGAAGAAGTAGCTTGGATTGGCGCTTACAACTCTCACCTCACTGGATCCAAATCCAGATCCGATTCTCAGAGCTCATCGATCGGAGCAGATCTTCTTTGGAAATGGACTCGGAAAATGCAGCAGAGGAAACGACGCCGTCGTCGCTGTCGAGCCTCATCTCTCTCGCCTTCGCTTCCTCCTCCTCCTCCTCCTCCGCTCAACAACCTTACTTCTCCGAGCTCCTCTCCTTCAATCTCGATCGCCTCCAAAAGGTTTTGGTTTTCTCTCTCTCTCTCTCTCTCTTTCTATGCTTTTGTTTTCTTGTGTGAGTAAATTTTGATACATAAACTTGTAGGAGCCGGAGCTTCTTCGAGTCGATGCGGAGCGGATCCGGAGGCAAATGCAAGAGGTGGCTGTTGGAAGCTACCGAGCATTCATTGCCGCATCCGGTGCATTGTCTACTATTGGAGAACAAGTTTCTGCTATCGATAACTATCTTGAATCTTTGGTATTCATTCTTCTTTTTTATTTTCTTGTTTTAGATGCCTTACTACTGTATTGAATTTTGCTGCTTCGGTTTTGTTCTTAATGTAGATTTATGGTAAATTTTGATTTAGATTTGAATCTAAAGTAGGAATTATATATATGGTTTCTGATCTATTCTGGTTAGGGTTTATGATTAAAATAGAAGAACAATGTGTAAAAGCCCAAATCCTGGACCAATCGACCAACCAAAGTTTTCAATTGATCTAAGGAGCTCTCCATTTCTTCAAAAGTAAGTCTATTTTGCTCCTTCCGGCAAGCCAACACCATGTTCCACATCTCTGAGCCATGTTTGCCAAACCAATTTCTCCTTCTAAATAGCAAAGAAGCAACATTCCTTGGCATAACCCAATGAATCCCAAACATCTGAAAAACATCACCCCACAAAGCATAAGCAATGTCACAATGGTTAAAAAGGTGAGCAGCTGTTTCCCCTTGACTACGGCACATACAACACCAATTAACCAATGATAAACCCCCTCCTTGTGAGGTTAAACCTTCACAGAACAAATGCCTTGATGGAGAAAGGATATGGTACTTGTTAGTAAATCAGAGTTGTTGTTGGTAATACAAAAGTGACAGAACCAATTGAAGAAATAGAGTACATGGTGCTATTGTAGCTGTAAGGTTAAGAAGGGACATGAATCTTAGTTTAGAATTTAGGTGGAAAACTTCAGTTTAGTTATCCATCTATCCATCTATAAATGATTTTATAAAGGGTAAAGCTGAAAGTTATCAATTTAGACACCAAATATTATGACTTAGTCAATTTGAAGCTAACTAGAGAAATTAAGTCCAATTGTTCAAGTTATTAACCAATTGACATGAGCACGGATAGATAAGCACAAAAACAATCCCAATCACAAAAATCAAGCACCCACAAGAACATTGAAGTGAAGGAGAGAAGAACCCGAGAATCGGGAAAAAAAAAAAACTCTTCGGGGCCTCTAGCACCAAAAGATCCACTTATCAAAAGAATAGTTGTAGTACATTACATATCACTTGCAAAACCCTCCAAGCTGAGTAATGACTATGTACTCAAGCCTCCAGCTCCTGCTAGCAACTGATTCCTCGAATCCTTTCTTCTTGATGGTCTCTGGATCACGGGATTGCTCCAATGATTCCCCAACACCAATCTAGGCTATGAGCTTTGAAGCTTTCAATGTGAGTTATGGTTTGAATATCCTCTCATAGAATTTGGCAATTTGAGAGGGAGAAGGTAGAGAGAAGAGAAGGGTTTTAGCTCTAGCATTTATGTGTTTGCTCTAGCTCTTCAAGTGGAATTGGATGATGAAATTTGTGGGAAATAAGGGTTAATAGTGAGGGTAAAAGGCTGGAAAAATGGAGAAATTTTTAACAGAATTCTCTCAGGTTCTGGCATTTTTGCATGACTGAGAGAGAGGCAAAGGGGCGAAATCTCTGATCTAACTGAATTTCCAAATCTGGATTCACTTCTTCTTTTGCCCAACGCTTCCAATTTTGTATGAGCGAGATTCTACAGATGTGAACTTCAGTTTTCTACACTCACATTTCACATACCCATACAAATTTAAACTCACAACAGTACATGAACATAAAGAAATTACAAATTCAAATTACATCCAATTTGTCATGTAATTAGCCAACCACTAAAGGATCCTAANTTCAATGTGAGTTATGGTTTGAATATCCTCTCATAGAATTTGGCAATTTGAGAGGGAGAAGGTAGAGAGAAGAGAAGGGTTTTAGCTCTAGCATTTATGTGTTTGCTCTAGCTCTTCAAGTGGAATTGGATGATGAAATTTGTGGGAAATAAGGGTTAATAGTGAGGGTAAAAGGCTGGAAAAATGGAGAAATTTTTAACAGAATTCTCTCAGGTTCTGGCATTTTTGCATGACTGAGAGAGAGGCAAAGGGGCGAAATCTCTGATCTAACTGAATTTCCAAATCTGGATTCACTTCTTCTTTTGCCCAACGCTTCCAATTTTGTATGAGCGAGATTCTACAGATGTGAACTTCAGTTTTCTACACTCACATTTCACATACCCATACAAATTTAAACTCACAACAGTACATGAACATAAAGAAATTACAAATTCAAATTACATCCAATTTGTCATGTAATTAGCCAACCACTAAAGATCCTAACAGTTACTTGAGTGTTGCAGCTTAGGTTCTCCAATTAAATTCGACCATGTGGTTGCATTGAGTAATGGATCCCATGATTGTATATATTGTCATTGGAAAAAGATAATGTTGTTTGTGTTGCATTGATCAACACAACTATTTGATTGAATCTAATTAGGTATTTGATTGAATCTAATTAGGGTATCTAAGGTACAACACCTAAGGAATTGTTCCTAAATTTTACCTTTGTATGAATAAGTACTTTTGTATTAGTTATGATGTGAACATAATGTATTTTTTCTTCTCGGTTAGGCTTGTTTGTTGTGGAAATCTCTAAGACAAACAATGCAAGAATACACTAAAGTTGTTCATGTTGCCAATGAGCTTTAACCTTTAAACCTACTTGGTTTTTCCATTATAAGAATAGGGTGGAGGGTGAGGTTTCGGATTCAAGACACATTAGGTGCATGTGTAGATTATCAATAAAAGAAATAAATAAAATTGAAGTTGGTCATTTGGACGATTTTAATAATTCTAAGGCTATGTTCATTACACAAAAATGCAAGAATAATTAATTTTTGAAACATCATGAAAATTTGAATTTTTTGGAGGGTAAATTCCCCATCTTACAATGCCTATGAATATACCAATTATCATGAAACACAAGGATTTTAACTCTCAAATTTTAGGTAGGAAATGACAGTTCTCCCATATCTTGTATTTGTAAGTAATACTAATGTGAGAGTTAAATTCAACTTTTCATTGAAAAAATAACCACATATAATTAAATTTAAAAAACAATTCTTTATATTTCATCCAAAAACATGTTTATCGACATTCATGTGTATTTTTCTCATTTAAAAATTATCCATAATGGTCAAATTATTAATTCTCTTAACTGATTATGTACAAGATTTAAACAATCAAATCTTATATATATATATATATATATTTATTTTTAAATAGTTTTTCTAAAATATGATGTTAATTAAAATTTTAAGCATATTAAAAAAATATTAATTTCAATAACTCTCACTTATCTCCCCAAAGAAGAAGAAGAAGAAAAACTGTTGAGCACTCTAGTTTTTATGAGATTAAACTCTCAATTAACAATAACTCTTGAGATTTGAATTTCTTAGCAACCAAACAGACCTTAAATAATTGTGAAGTATTTGATGACAAAAGGTATACTGATATGTAATTTTCCTCCTTTGCAGATAAATGAGACCCCAAATTTGACGTCTGGTGGCACTGAATTTTTAGAAGCTGCAGAAGAGATTTTAGAGAAGAGGAAGATGAACCAAACATTGCTTGCAAATCACAGTATAGTGCTTGACTTGCTTGAAATTCCCCAGCTTATGGACACGTATGTGTTTCAGTAAATTTGAAGGTCACTTGTTAAAATTGAATCACTAATCCATGACTAAGAGGTCTCATATGGTGTATGCCAAGTATGAAATTTGAATTTATTTCCTGAAACTCCTCATGCATTCTTGATTGAAAATATTATGAAGATTGATTCATTTTGTTGTTTAGAGAAGTTATCCTTCCATTATATGTGTAACAAGTTGATAACCTGCACTTGGTTTTCTTTAACTCTAGCAATCAGATAGTTGCCTTGCCTTGGGGTTTATACAGTTCATTTGTCAAAGCAGGGAGAAAATTTTGTCTTTGTCTTTCTAGTGTTGAATCAACCACATTTATTTATTGCATGTTTGATATGTTTTTGGTGTTAAACATTTAATGTTATATCTACAGCCCTTAAACTATTTTAGGTGATTGATGTATGAATGATGATGGGGAACTAGACAATGGTGTTTTTTTTTTTTTTTTTTCCTCGAAGTAACTGAGAGATAATGAAATGCTTAAGTAGGAGAAATAATATTAAGAATCAACTGATGTAATGTCATGTTTATATGCATTTACAAGATTTTTTTTGGGGGCCCGCTGGTTGGGGGGGGGGGGGGAGCTGTAAATTGCCCTCTATTTGTGCTAGTTGGAATAGGAGGATCTTTGAGAGGCCTAGTTGCAGACTGAGGATCTGGAAAGTAGAGTTATTCTATTGATTTTGTGTTTACTTAAAAAAATTTGGGAGGATATTTATTGTTGACCTTTGTGGGTGTCTATTATGAGTTGTTTATGGAAAGTGGCATGATGATATTTTTTTTTCTAAAAACTGGTATGTTACACATGAACAAAGTGAGTTCTGAAACTATGACCTTAATCTTTTCATCCCTTGCTCCTGGTGCCATTTGAACCAAAGCGCTTGGCAAGTGGCATGATGACTGATCAGTTATAAATGATGTCCTTGCTTCCCCTTGCCTCTTTCTTCTTTCTAGCAATTCTATGTCTTTGTGATTTTCTGATGCAATTCTTTACCTTTATGGAGAAAGAAAAATCATTTGGTAATATTTTTGAAAAGTAATTAGCATTTTTGTTAAATGTTAAGAATTTACTCACCAACAATGGATTGTTGGCTTTCATTATTCATGCAATTATTGTTCCTTTTGTTAGACAGGTTTATAATTTAGAATACTATATTTTGTTACTTATCAAAAAAGTTTAGTATACTATATTATTCAGAAATCAGGACTACAAATATTACAATTTGAATGCCATACTATCATCATCCTTTCTGCAGATTATTTTGACTTGAAAGATCATATTTGTAAATAGTGAATTGCTTTTCCTAAGAAAGCAGGATAATGGTTATTTCATATGAAGTAACATTTTAATGGCATTGTTTTTGTTGGTAGGCGGGCATAATTATTGTAAGACCTGTCTTCTTAGTGCAGCTATTCTTCTCATATGGTATCTACTACAAAGCTTGTTGACTCTCCTCTTTATGCAGTTGTGTAAGGAATGGAAATTATGATGAAGCTCTTGACTTAGAAGCATTTGTTTGTAAACTTTCAACTATGCACCCCAAGTGAGTTATATCTTTTTTGTTCTTCTCACTAGCTAGTATTTGTTTTGGCTGTTAACATTGTGGAAGGCCGCTTGCTGAGGCTCTGACCTTTATCTTTAAGGTTACCTGTTATTCAAGCACTGGCTGCAGAAGTCAGGCAGACAACCCAGTCTCTTCTTTATCAGCTTCTCCAGAAACTTCGCTCAAATATTCAGGTATTCAGTGGCATAGTTCTGTTGGATCATTTACATTGATGCTACTTGATTCATTTAAAAAATTATATGTTTTTGTGGATGTATCCTTGTGTATTGCAGTTACCAGAATGCCTTCGTATTATTGGATATCTACGTCGAATAGGAGTGTTTAGTGAGTATGAGATGCGTTTGCAGGTATTTGTGAATGCTTTTCATGCGTAATTTATAATTGTGTTAAATGTGATGCTAAAAACTTGATATTCAACACTGGTTGCTGATAGTGCTGCTGGTTTAATGAACTTAAGTGGCTTTTGTTCTTTTTATAGTTGATAGTTCTATGTTTGAATCTGACCAAGATTATTTTTCAAGCGTTACAGTTTTTGAGGTGTCGAGAGGCTTGGCTTACTGGACTTCTTGAGGATCTGGACCAGAGAAATCCTTATGAGTACTTAAAAGGAATGATAAACTGTCATAGGATGCATCTTTTTGATGTAGTTAACCAGTATCGAGCTATATTTGCTGATGATACATCAGGAAGTGAAGAAAACTATGATGGTGGGCTTATTTTTAGTTGGGCTATGCATCAGATTGCCTCACATCTTAAAACTCTTAAAGTAATGCTCCCAAAGATAACTGAAGGCGGATCTCTCTCAAATATCTTGGATCAATGCATGGTGAGCATCTTCCATTTAGAATTCAATGCTTGCTTGGCTTGTGCATTTATTCATAGCTTTTGATAGAAAGGATAAACTATATCTTGAAATGAGCCACATCATATTTTTGTGATGGCATGACTACCAATTTGGATGGAGGATTACATTACTTACAATGAAGAATTTTAGTGATAAAATTGAAAAATTTTAAATTGTAGGGGCCAAATTAGAATTTACTCTATTTGTCAAGGACCAAAAGTACAGTCTAGCTTGTTAGGAAGATATCCCTAGAGCTCTTTTTATTTTCCTGGCTAAATGATAGAATAACTCCACCCCCCTCAAATCCCCACCCATAACATGTCAAACTACATACCTTCATTAGGCTATAAGGTCACTCCTGGAATGTATTCATACAAAATATCATTGTTTGTGCAGTTAATGACTTGAGGAGGAATGTTATCTTTCACTTTTAACTTTTCCTTCCCTTAGATAAGTATCCATTTTATTTTTGCATATGGCAATAATCATAGTCTGTAATTCAATGTTTTTCTGTTTTGCATGGACATATTTTCATGAATCAGGACTATCCAGAATTTGTTGACTGTTCTTTTGTGCTATTGACAGTACTGTGCTATGGGGCTTGGTTGGGTTGGGCTAGATTTTCGGGGCCTGCTTCCATCGCTTTTTGAAGAGTAATATTCTGTTTTATATATTCATTTATCTCTGCCATAATAATCCTTCCATTTTTTTGGTATCTTATATTAAAATTGAGTTTGGTCACTTTATAGGGCAGTTCTCAACTTATTCTCAAAAAATATGAGTACAGCAGTTGAAAATTTTCAGGTAAATTGACCAGAGGTGAAGTTTAATATTTATTTCTGATTTTAGCAAGATATTTTAATATATGTTCCTTATGAATAAGAGGCACGTTTGGCTGGTAATTTCACTTTGTACCAGCCTAATGCCTTATATTTGGTGTTATGTAACTTGATGTTGTAGCTCTACTCTAGGTGGTCCTGGATTCACATCGTTGGGTCCCACTGCCAGCAGTTGGCTTTTCAGCAAATAGTGTTGGTGATGATAGTCAGGAGGATGTCACTCCGCCATCTTATCTGATGGAACATCCGCCTCTTGCTGTGTTCATCAATGGTAAGTTCAATATATGCTTCTTAGCTGGGTGCCATTTTAGAACTGATTGTTCTTCACCCTCCCTTGATGATTTTCTTCCTGTGAACCTTGGTGGTTGTAATATGCCTACACTAAATTATCAGTTGGTGGCTTCATATGATGTGGAATTGTTCAGATTAAAGGGTTTCCTCCCCCTGGGCGCATGGTGGGGATCTGGGAAGATTTGATAGTAAAAATTTGCAAATAGTTACATAGACAACTCTTAACTCTCATCATCACATTTAATGATGACCTTTTTTTCAGTCTGATGGCTGAATTCCTGTCTGGGAATTGACTCTTCCCATTTGTTCTTTGTAATGTCTAGAGTTTTGCTATTTACCCACAGCTATTGATCGGAAGTCCTCTAATGGTTTTTGGTTTAGACTGAATGGTCGCTATTGATTACTATTTTATAATATAATAACACATGATATTTTAGAATATTTTTTCTTTGTTCATTTCTTATCCTCTTTGGCATTCATCTCACTTTCTGGTGGTTGTAGGTGTATCTGCAGCAATGAACGAGCTACGTCCTTGTGCCCCTATAAGTTTGAAACATTTACTTGCTCAAGAATTAATTAAGGGGTTGCGGACGGTTTCTGACTCTTTGTTGAGGTACAATACAACTAGGATGCTCAGAGAAAGTGAGTCTGGTCTTTTCCTCGCTCTTTGCCGGGCATTTATTGAGGTGCTATTCTTACTCATTGAGCTGATTGCAACTGCAATGTGTCTATTAATCATATTGACAGCTTCCTTTAATATTATGAACCCTCTCCTTCATAGGTTGCTTACCCACATTGTGCTACATGCTTTGGCCGTTGTTACCCTGGTGGAGCTGCTCTTATTATGGATGCAAAGAGCTTATATGATGGAATTGGTTGCCTTCTGACAGTCTCTCCCTCAAGAGATCTTATCAAACCAGCCAATACTGCAGAAGCAAAGAGCATATCGGAAAATGGTGACTTGCCAGTGGTCGAAAATGGACTTATGCCTGGTGTTGAACAAACCGAGGGCACTGATGCTGATGAAAAGGAGAAGAGTCCTACTTTGCAAACCGATGAAAGGCACAGTGATGAGTGAAAGCACCTCAACGAGCTTAAATTTTTCAGCTTTCCGTACCTTAAAACAAAAGGAGAGAAGAGTAGAATAAAACTGGGTCTTATCAGTAGCTTGTAATTATTTCTGTTCGAAGATAGATCAATTTTTTTAAGAAGTCAAAACCAAGATGTATATTAGAAGAGGAATAGACTATCTCAGAGAGTCATTTGAGCGTAGATCAGCAAAAATAGTTAGAAAACTTCATCCTGTGTCTTTTATAGTACACATTTTTTTTTAATTCTTTTTTTTTAATTCTCTTACATTTCATTCCATACAATGAAAGGCTATTATTTTTGAACTCTGATTATATGCTTTATACATAAGATGAACATCGGTTTCTTTACTCTTTCCTTTTTTAATAGTCAATTTTAGTTTTTGAAGGTGTGATTGGGATGTCTGTCACTTTCTCATAGATTCACAATTTTTTTTTCCACCGCTTATAGTCAGCCACATCATAGAGTTGTAAAAATAGGTGTGGAATTGGTTGTGAATTGTAATCTTAGAATTTTTCTTTTGAAGGTGAGGCCCTCCGAGTCCCACAACCATATCAGAACCACAAGAAATAATTCCATGCACCAAGAGAGCCACATTAAGAGTGTTCAGTGGCTCTCCCACCCAATAAAAAACATATCGCTTACTCACTTAATTTCTCACCTTATTGAGTTGTTAATTTATGGTAGGGGTAACATCACTTTCATATTGGATCACCACTAACACTTAATTTATTTTACATCAATCACAACACATTAATTGGGCGTGAAATTAGATGTCCCTAAACTTGATAAAAAAAATGCTAGGTGTTTTAATTTGATAGCTTGATCATAGTCACATAACAAATAGAAATAAAATAGAGCACATAGCTTTGGAGGGGGAGGAAGGGGGGAGTTGGATATTAGTTTTATAAGTTACTAGTCAGCACCGGCCACCAAACCGCCAACACCAACTGCCTAGTCCACTAGACCAAAGACCTAGCCACCAAATAGGAAAGAGAACCATTGTGTGTTTTTGTAAAATATTTTATCAAAATTTCAAAAGGCAAAACGTTAAACAATATAAAGGATTTTACGATCAACGAAAAACATTTTCTTGGTTAACCAAAATTTACGATGAAATAAACACTATAAAATGCTAAAAATGTTTTTCCGTAAAACATTTTACTGGGAAACAAACGGAGCGTTAATTCCTCACGTGACTAACCGATGGGTCGAACTAGCGACGTGAGAAAAAAAAAAGTATAGTCTAGAGCAGCGCAGTGACGAACAAACAAAACCCTTAGCTGTGTCTGGTCTGGGCTTTGAAAGAAAGATGGCGAGTGATGTGCAAGAAGGCGAGGAGCAAGAGCAACAACAGGCACCCCAGAGGATCCAGATATTCCCTACCCCTACCAATGCTATCACCCCTTTTTGGAGAGGTTTCTCTCTCTCTCTCATTTTATAGAGAGATTGTTTGTTTGTAAGTATATTTCTTATTGAATATTATGTGTTTTATATATGAATCTTCTGTGGCAGAGAAATATGAAAGAGAAGCTAAGAAATATTGGGACATCTTTTACAAACGCCATCAAGATAGAGTAATTCCTATTCTATATCTACTCATTTCTCTGCTTATTCAAATGCTATTTGCTTGCTTTTTTAATTTCTATCACTATAAATAGTACTACCATTAATCATCTTCACCCATATAATTTGATGCCCACTATTTTTTTTTTTTTTTTTTCTTTCTTCAGTTTTTCAAAGATAGGCACTACTTGGACAAGGAGTGGGGCCACTATTTCTCTGTCAGTATTGGTTTTTTGTTCCTTTTTATATTTGGAAATTTCTTCAATGATTTAAGATGTATAAATCTTCTATGGATTTTTTTGGTTTTTCAGGGATCAGGAAAAAAAGTGCTTTTGGAGGTAAATTACATTGACACAGACTCCCTCTCTCTCTTGCAAAACCAGCCTAACTTTTTCTTGATAAAAATTATGTATAATTCCTTGGGTGTTGTAACTTTGAATTCAACAATGTGGCTTTATTTATCATTGTTGAATATAATGGTTATTGGAAAAGGTTGCAAGAGTCATATAGCTTAGTGGCATTGCCTAGTCTTCTGTATGACAAGAACTAGGGCTCGAATTCTGCCCTCCCCCACTTGTTATAGCAATTGAATTATCCAAAACAAGTCATTGGAAAAGATATCATAGTATTGTTTTTACTGCATTAGTCAATGCGACCGTGTGTATGAATTCAATTGGAGAACCTAAGTTAAAGCGTCTAAGGAATTGTATCTAAGTTTCGCCGTTGAAGTTTGTACTTTAGTTTTATGTCACCTTATTTTATCTTTGTACAATGCTGCATCTTTGACTGAAATTTTGATTAATTGAGTTGGATGGAAATAGAGATGTTTGAGACATTGCACATCTTTTGGGAAGTGCCTATGTTGTTAGGGGAATTGTTGCGTCAAAATGTTTTGTCTTACAGGTTGAGTTTGAAGTAGTTTAGCTTGTTTAATTACTTTTTGTACCTATGGTTTCAATCAACTGAACTATTTCTCATTCTTTTCCTTCTTATTTATTTCCACTACAATGAATGCATGCTTTTTTTTCCCCATCTCTTCCATTACTTTTACTGATATGGGTTAGAACTTATCAAATTTATCATGGCTATTCTAATTCTCATAGTATTACTCTTTTTTTTTTTTTTTTTTAATAATATTGTGGGGGAAGTGGTATGGCTCATTTTCCTATTAGAAGCACCTTAACTGCTCTTAAGAGGTTACTATATTTTGGGTTATTAATGTTTGTTGTTGTTAGCAGGTTGGCTGCGGAGCTGGAAATACTATCTTTCCCCTGCTTGCTACATATCCAGATGTTTTTGTTTATGCATGTGATTTCTCACCACGTGCTGTTAACTTGGTTAAGGTTTGATTTTATTTTTTTGCTCTTGCTAAATCATTGTTGAATATTTATGACTGGACACTTGTGAGAACTTGGTTCGTAATCTATCGTGCATAGATAACTTGAATCTGGAATAATTATGGTCGAGTAGTGGAGTTGTTGAAGTTTACCAAAAAGCCCATAATATTGGTGAAAAACTCTAAAATTAATATTGGAGGGAGAGGGAGACTAAGCCTTCAATCTTACTATTAAGCTCTAAATTCTAATGGTAATGAAATTGGGCTGAATGTTCCATTGTCTGATAATTTGAAGTTTTCTCCTGTTTGATTGCTTCTTTATATTCTACCAACAAACTTAATGACATGCTACCTGTATATGCTTCAGAAAAGCTACAACTGGTATGTTGACCAGTTTAATAATGAGTCAAAACTTTGGTGGAAATATGTTTTCTTTTGACCTTTCATTGTACCATGAAGATTTTGCATAAATGTGAAGAGATATGTTAAGTTTGGGCTCTAATCATTGTAAAAGATGTGCTATACATCATGAGTTCAATTCATTGTTTTCACCTTGTACACTTGGCCTTGAATGGCTGGCTTTATTATTTTTGGCATGGGGGAATCTTATGACTTCTTAAATTTCCACCAATCTTAGAATTTATTGAAAACTGGGGGTAAGACTACCTATTAATCACCTCTCAGACCCCACAGAAGTGGGTGTTTTGTGCATTGGGTACTTTGGGTGGTGACATACATCAATTTTGTTGTTTTATGTGCTTTATCATTTGTAGCTTTAGGAGTCATTTTGTCCAATTGTAAAACATATAGTTTAAGCAGGTATATTTGGCTGAGTGTATTCATTTTGCTTATTGCAGATGCACAGGGACTTCAAAGAATCCCAAGTTAGTGCATTTGTTTGTGATTTGACTGTTGATGATCTGATCAAGGAGATTCCACCATCTTCAATTGATATTGTGACCATGGTATTTAAATGGAAGTTAGAATCTATCAGTTTACATGCTTACTGGACATCTGTTCATTCATGTTCATTGATAAACAATTGCATTTCTACCTAATTTATAATTGAACAATATGTTCTTGTGATTAAGTTTCACTTTGGTGTTTGTTATCCTGTCAACTAGCTGACTTGTTAAGCAGATTTTTGTGTTATCTGCAGTCTCCCCAGAGAAGATGCCTCTAGCATTGCAGAACATTAGAAAAATTCTGAAGGTACGATATCAGCATACTTACAATTGTGAAACATATTAATTTTATTGACTTTGGTGTAATTAACTCTATGAAATTTGAAATTCCAATTTGTACTTTTCAGCCAAATGGTTGTGTGCTGTTTCGTGATTATGCTATTGGTGACCTTGCTCAGGTTGATCCTCTCTCTCTCTCTGTGAAATTTTTTGCTAAGATTGATAAAACTCTGTAAATCTCTGCCAAAGAACTTGAATATCACCCCCCCCCCCCCCCCAGAAAGGGTGAGACTACCTCAAGGGAGTCCCTACCTTCATTAGAAAATAAGAAAATTAGACGACAACTTGATTGTTCTTCCATCCATGACAATGATGATGACATGGCACAATTTATGCATTACTTGCCTCATTCTCAATGGCCACATGACTCATTACTATTGGATGAACTCAATTGCAAGGCATGTGATTAAAGAATATACTTGTGCTACATGTGCACTTACCCTAAGTAACTTCCAACTAAATCTAAGCCTAACCAACTACTAGGATGTGTGCTCAATTAGTTTTCCACTTGCGTTAATTACAACTCTAATTCAATCCCAAAATTGATTGTTGGATGTCTTTCATGTGTTGGACTTGGCTAGGTATGAATTGGAATGCATTTTAGGCAAGCAGAGGTTAGCGTGCCAATTTGAGGGGTTGAAGTCCAAATTGGAGACCTCTGTGCCAATCGGCACTTGGATTTACTGCCATAGTTTTTGCTTCCTTTTGGTTATCTTGACTTTGTCTTGAGTTCTTAACAACATACCACCTCACTAATTGTGAAAAAAAATTATGAAAATTGTTGTATCCTTAAATTTATTGCTTCTAAAATATTAAAAATTGAGACACATATTTATGATCCTTTTCAGATTTCATGAATGTATTTATCCTGTTTTAGTTTGACTCATTTAATAGTCAAATCTAAATCTGATTTTAAACTTTAATATATATATATATATATAAACTTTATTTAGAGCCAGGTGGGTTTGAGTTCAAATCTTTTCAAGAAAGTGCAATAAAACAGTTAGTGAGAAACAATCATAATACTGATGAAAAAGATAAAATAGAAAAATTACCCATTCAATAATTACTAAACTTCAAATATTACTTCACTTTTAACTACAATTCTGCTTTCGTAGTCTGCATACTCTCTTACAAGCAAAAATGTCACTCATCTGAAGCTTTTTCCTTCTCATTATACTAATTGATAACGATGAAAATTGCTATAAAATCAGAAGCCCGACAATGACTTCACTCTATTTGAAAGTACATAATATTCAGGGCAGTACTTGGAATACAATCCTTGAAAGCATTCTCTGAGAACCAAGAATTGATAATGCTTTTAGATTGATTACTTGGAGTTCCTGCATGCCACTTATCGACTAGCCTAAAACCAAATTTGGATGCAGCTGACAGTATAGATGGTTCATCTACTCTGCGAAATACATGGCAAAGGATTAATGCTGGTGCCCAATCCACTGTAATGCCTCCTTTCGATGAAATCATTTCTTTTGCAGTTGCAAACAAGGGCAAAATAGCTTCGGGAATATAAGTCACATCTGTGCCTACAATGACATCAAAACCTCTATTATTTATTTCCTTGATGGCTTCTATGTGGTCTCTGTTTCCCCATTGTAGTCTCTTTGTGATCAATTTGTCAAGGAATGGTGGCTTAATATTTGAATTGACATTTCGGGACAGTAGGTCAAGAGCATTTGTATCTCCATCAGTGGCAACTACTAGGTCAGCAGATACAACAGCAGCCATAGAGCAGATGCCTCCACAGCCACACCCCAACTCTAAGACCGTTTTCCCTGCAACAATAGTAGGATTTCCTGCTAGTACAGAAGCCATCAAACGAGCTGATTCCCACAGCATCAAGCCAGTTGATTTGCAGGTGTGTTGATACTCCTTGGACAGTACTTCAATCTTGTAGTTAGATTCTCCAAGGTTGACCACAACAGTCTAAAAAGAAAAACCAAGAAAAAGTGAGTAACAATGCTCTTTCTAATTAAATGACCAGTACTAAAAGATCAGTTCAGCACCCCAAAAGGCAAAAATTAGTAAAACAAAAACATGTTTGACTTCTGCCAATTCAAATTTTTTTTTTTTTATAAGCTTATTCAAATATCTATATCTTTCCTGTTCAAATAACAATGAAATCTACCATTGAAGTAACCAACAAAACAAGTTACATATGCAGAGTATTGAATTTTTAACAGCCTAAGCATAGGTGAGAAATTGTTGCAATAGTCTAGGAAGATTTAGGTACAACTAGAAAGATAAAAGGAAAAAGGTAAAAATTTACCTCATTATCATTGGAAGGTGAAATCCCAAACATATCAACTGCCACACCCTCTGACATGTCAACATCAAAATTATTCACAACCTCCGTCAATGTATTCTCCCTGACTTTAGGCTCAATATACTCTTCACCAGGCAAGTCTATCTTAACTGAAGCTTCCATACTGGAAGAAGAGCTTGCATCATCTGAATGGCGGAAAACAGCTTGGATCCAACGCCTAGAATCATGACAAACAAAACATACATTCATCAAAGAGATGATCTTTTAATACAATTTAAACAAAGTGGCCGGCACCAAAAAATAAAAATAAAATTGCCAAGAGCAAAGTTTTTTCTTATTAAATTGTTGAGCTAATGACTTGACAAAACAATTCAATTTAGAGCCTTAAATAGACAGATTACTAAATTCACATTAACGCGATATCTATTATGCTATCATATAAGTAAAAGGAAAAACTTAAATGTAAAAATATAAAATAAAAAACTGCAATGGAAATTTAAGACAATCACCTACCGATTCATCACCAACTCCCTTGAGCGGTTCTCTACTTGTTTGCAGCACAAACCAAGTTCTTCAACATGAAATCCATTTTCTTCAAATAGACTTGTCAAGAACTCATTAGAAAAATAGAAAGCTCGCTGAAAAGAGAAATAATAACAATAAAGTTTTACATAAATAAGTGGCTAACTCAAGAAACTAGACACGTCATATAAACAAGACTGGAACTTACAGTGCCATCACCCCTGACATAAAAGTTTTCACTAATCTTTTGATCCTTGCAAGTAAACCTCTCCTGCAAACATAGTATAAAAAAATATAGAAAAACTCTATATAAAGACAACAAGTAACCAATATAAGATTCGCATAACTTAAACAAATTTTTGGAGGGTTTGGCGGGGGGGGGGGGGGGTGGGGTGGTTGGGGAGGTGATTTGCCACAAACTAAATGAGATATTTTATTTTATTTTTTATAGATGAATTAAATAAGAATTTTAGTTTTGTGATCCACCCTGTTTTAGGTTGAACAATCAAAATTATGTTTGACGGAACAGGGATGCTCATATTGTATTAAAAGATATTATGGCTGCTCATATTCTTCAAGAGGAGAGCATTAAATCACCCAGGATACACCAACCACTTCATCTCAAGCAAGCACATTGAAGGATGGGAATATTCGGTAGAAGATAGTGAAACCTTACCTTCACCAATGATATGGAAAATAATTGCTGAGGGGTGAGGACACGGGTGACGGGTTTAGACCCATGCAGGAGTCAAGTTTCATCAACTATCAAAAGAGGCAATTAGACACCCCCCCCCCCCCCTCTCGTTTCTCTTTTCCTTTTTTACCATAACCATGTACAACTTATTAAAGAATCACCTTTTCCAAACACTAAACCTCAGCCATTTCAAGAGTTTTTTTTTGGAAGA
>NW_027070406.1:0-74828 GCF_002906115.3 Quercus suber
AAGATACAAAGTGTGGCCCTGTTGGTTTCTAGTGGAAAATATTTGCATTTTTGGTTGCTTGAATTGTTACCAATCACGCCTAACAAGTTTAGCCCAAAATTTTAAGTTTATATGTTAAGGCCTTCCAAAATATTTTGGTGATGCTATTTTTCTTTTAATAAAAAAAAAATTGAATTAAAAAAGAAGCTAAGGTGTGTCAGGAAGAATAGTCTCGTCACTGAGTGGTCTTATCTAGTAATTCTAGTCCTTTTTTTTTTTTTTTTTTGAAAATACTAAGTATGTTTAACACATACACAGGGAGAGGAGAGTAAGTTTTTTTTTTTAAAAAAAAAACTTACAGTAGTATATATCCAAATTGGCCTTAATAACTCTACTCTTACCACTTGCATTTTTTTGAAAAAATAAATATTAAAAAAAAAAAAAAAGATGCCATATGGGTAATAGTATTGCCATTTGCGTTTTTTGGAAAATTTTTTTAAAAAAAAAAAAAATTCCCTATGGGTTAGTCACTATGTCTTACCACATGCGCTTTTTGAAAAAAAAATTAAAAAAAAAAAAAAAAAAACGATACCGTATTATCACTGTTGAGTCGCTGATGGAATCACTGCTATCACTGTGCAAGATTTTTTTTTTTTTTTCTCTCTTTTGAGCTCAGCCACACACGGCTTGTAACTCTTGTCTTATCTGAGACTATTGAGTTATCTCCTACTCAGCTACTCCTCTTTACACTATGTTTGGTTGGGTAGATTTTAAGGAGAATGGAAAAAAAAAAAAGTGGAAAATAAGAGAGAAAATGAGTGGGAAGGGTGTTTGGTTGAGAGGGGGAAGGGGAGAAAAAAGTAGCAGGGCCCAGCTGTTTTCTCTTTGTGCCCACCACAATTCAATCTCTCCAAAATGGAGATAAAATGAGGGAGAGTGAGTTGGACAAAATTGCCCTTCTCCATCAAATGGCCAACTTTTTGTCTTTTTCTACTTTTGTCTTTCGTTGTTTTTTTTTTTTTTTTTTTTTTTTTGCCTGGATAAAATTTCTTTTGGTTTGCACAGTATGTTCGTTGGTTTGGTTTTTTTTTTTGGATAAAATTTTGCACAGTAGACGTTGGTTCTTTTTGTTTGTTTTTATCTTTTTTTTTTTAATATCCTTTTAGCATTTGCTTATTTTATAAATAAATAAAAAATTAAAGTGTCCAGACAATTTTTTTTTAATAATAAATGTGTTACTTTTTGTTTATATATTTGTAAGGACATAATGATAAATTTATATCAACTTTATTTTTCATCCTCCCATTTTTTATCTCAACTAAATAAAAAAGTTTTCCATCCCTCCACTTTTCCACCCTCCAACCAAACACAAGTGAGGAAAAACTAAATATTTTCTATTCTCCTACTTTCCATCATTCTACAATTTTTTATCTTTCCACTTTTCCATCCTTTCATTTAAACGGATCTTTAGACTTCAGCCCTAAGGAGATATCTTTATTTGATGCTGGCTGATTCTCTGTACGGTATACAAGTAGATACTTTTAACTTATTATTATTATTATTATTATTTTTTTGGCATTGGGTTTGGATTTTCTGTTTCTATATTCTTGGGAAATGGGTAGATTTTGCGGTGGAATAGTGGGTGCGTCGTATGTGCATACGCTTTTAAAAATAAAAAATTCTTTTGGGTTTCCAAATTTTGTATGAACTTCCATTTTTGACCTTTAAAAGTTCATTTTATATCTCAAAATTTTTAAAAAGTTATTTATTTATTTATTTTTAGTGTTTGTTTGAAATGCACTTATAAGCATTTCAAAAAAAAAAAAAAAAGTTCTTATAAGCTAGTTTAAAAAAAAAAAAATTATTATAGAAGAATTTAAGCTAACTTATTACTTATTTTTACTATTATTTACAGATCTTATGAGAGTCATCTACTTTATTTAACTTTTACTTTTTATTTATTATAGTTTTTAGTAATAATTTGTTAGCAAAAACTAGATAAGTTGTTTCCAAATGGACACTTATTTTTTTTTTTTTTATTTTTATCCTTTAGTGTCCTTTGGGAAAAATTTATCTACCTTTTGTTGAAAGTACCTTAATATACATATATATATATTATAATATATATATATATATATATATATATATATATATATATATATATAAGTTAAATAAAATAAATAAGTGACCCGTAAATAGTAAAAAGAAGAAGAAGTAATAAGTTGGTTTATAAATACATCTCAAATGGGCCCTTAGATTATATTTTAAAAAAACATCTTTTTTAGAAACATATAAAAAAAAAAAATTAGTCCTATTTTTGTTGCTAAAATATAAACAAAAAATAATAATTGTGCAAGGCAAAAATAGTTACCAGCAACCTAGGGATTGAGGTCTGGGCTTTGGAGGCAAGCCCACTACAATTAATTTTTAGAGATGGGTATAGTGGACCAACATGTGGGTCCGTTAGCCAATGGGCTGAAGTTAGAAGAAAAGATCCAGACAAAAGAAATAAGAACCGAGAAGAAGGATAAGGCAGAATATATATAAGAAGTATATTAATGTCTCCCTCAGTTAGTCGAGGAGAGCTTGTTACACTTTGAAGATTACAAGTTTAAGTGATTCCTCTCTTATCTTTGGGTCTAATCCTTGTTCAATGGGATCTCTCCTCCTTTTATAGTAACTAGCATTTCATCTTGACCTTCCACATGGAGGGTGGTTGATTTCCCCTAGATATTTGTCCCATCCCACCTTTGGAGAAAGTGTTGAGTGAGCTACAGGCTGTCTTGGCACTGTTTAAGTGTCATTCAGCCATTAATGTGGCAGACCTAGTTGGTGTAGTACATTAAATGCGGAAGTGATGGGTGCTTCCTTGACACATTTCCCACTCTCTTTCCTTCCATAACTCCAAACCTGGGGCAATACTCCTCTTCATTACCTCGAGGTGGTTATCACCAGGACATGGCTCCTCTCTTCTTCCTTGAGTCGTTTAGTGGTCCTCGTTCAAATCCTTTTTTCAGGTAATGCCAACTTTCCCACTATAGCATCTACCTATTGGGCTCATATGCTCCTCATGCATGGTCTAGCAAGGGTGTTGTCCTCGAACCCCCCACAATAATAATAAAACTTTGTATGCATTTTGAAGAAAAAAGAACTAGAAGAAATTTACAATGTCATTGAAAGTTTGAAACTGCAAAGTGATTAAAATCAAATTAAAAAATTTATAAGCAACATAACCATTGACATTAAGCATGAGTATATCCTAAAACAAGTTTAACATTACAATGAAAACATAAGTAAATGAAATTGGAAGCAAAAGCAAATCATAGCAAGATTTTAGTTCATTGAACTAGACTAATCTGCATAACTACAAATTATTTATGAGAATTTCATCATTTAAGAGCATTGAACAATGTAAAATGATTTTTATTGATATGGGAAAATAACCACTACATGTGGAGAGAATATGGGGAAACTTGACAACTTTTGATACACTTGTAAAAGTTTAAGTAACATCTTAAGTGTTTCATTTTGCATAACCTATGGTTCAGCAATAACCATTTTCTCCAACACCTTTGTATTCTTAAGTAGAAATTCTACCACTAAAATGAATACTTCCTTTGTGTGGAAACTTTCTCCAAACCCAAAAATCTTGATAGTCTTAAGGCATCGTAGCAAAGAATTGAAATCGATCTCCTTTGATTTCCAATGGTTCACCTCATAAAAGCATCTTACTAGAAACTACAAAATAAGTGTACATTAGCTTGTTTTAAAGTTCACTTTTAAATTATGATATCTTGTCATGTTACAAAGGAGTTGGCACAGGAGAAGGGGAAGGTAGTTAGCTTTGAAGATCTTTGGTTTTGAGGATTTAAGGTTAGGCTTTAGAAGGAAAAAGACTGGAAAATAGTAAGAAATAAGGATTAAAGGGTTTATAATGAGAAAATGAATAATAGGATTTGGAAATCCAACAAAGGGTAATTACTAAAACTTGGGTTGCTGTTCCAGGACTATGCAAAGTAACACGGGCACAGTATTTAGCCTTTTCTTGAGGGTATTTGAGGCTATTTTCATGGATTGGTGATTTTAGATTTTGGGGTTTAAAGGGTGATAAATCAATAGACAAATATTGGGTCTAGTGCTTCTGTATATTGGACCTTTCAGGATTATAATACGTGTCCACTTTTGGCTAAGTGTCATAATCTTGAAGGGTCCATGCAATGGGCCCAAGCCAAGTACTAATCAATGTGTGCATGCTAGGTTTCAACTTGCTAAAAAATTTGAAGATAAAAAAGAAAACTCCTAAGCAGATGACTAATTCCTATTGCTAGTGGAACGTGTTGGACTTTTACGACGAAACCCAAACTAAATCACAAAAATTAAGTAAAAGAAAAATTAGACTAGATGGACAATTAGAATAGCCAATGTATAGACACTAGAAACTTACAGAGTTGCCCTTCACATTTAAAACTAGAGGAAATTAAAATTAAAGTGAAATTGGCTTCTTGTTGCCGCCAGAGCCAGAAAATCTAGATAGTAACTTCGGCAGTAAATGACCAGTTATTAAAACAAACAAAATTCCAAAAATCCATATGTAACGTCTTTGTTGCAAAATGAAAGATGTATCTGGATGAGAAGGTTGAGCAAAAGGGCCAAGCTCCTCTCGAGGGAATCATTTTGATCCATTAAATAGCCAAATTTAACTACTACTACAACAACAACAAGCCTTAGTCTCAAGGTTTTTGAAGTCAACTATGAATTCTAAACACAATTAGTTAGGATCAGCTCTCTTTATACATTTTATTCTATCCAAAATCATGGCATTTTACTTCCTTAATTTATACATTGAACTATATATATATATATGAATTGAGTTCAAGTTTACACCTGGTGTAACTTTAAGCGATATTACACTATCCATTGTTACACCACTTAATAATTTTTAATTAGATGTGAATTTTGACAAATCCATTGTTAGATTATATTATCTTCGTATATTCTCCATGTTTACGAAATTTCAGGGTGATTAAAGATTAATAGTTATATAATCAATCAATTGTTTAAATTCAAGTTTTTATAGTCTAAATATATAATAATAGATAAAACTGAGAAAAATCCAATTAGATTTCAAATTGAAACTCAATTAGAGTCTAATTTTGTACTACATATCCTATCTAATCTAAGTTTTTAAAATTTTGTGCTAAGTGAGTTAATTCAATGTAAAAATTGGATTTCAATTAGAGTTTAATTTTGCGACATGTGTTCCATTTAATCTAAGATTTTTAATTTTTGTGTCAAATGAGTTAATTTAGTGTAAAAATGAGAAGTCCAATATAAGTAAACTATAAAAAAAAACATAATTTTTGAATGATTTTATATTTATGAGCCTTTTTTTTTTTTTTTTATAGAACTAAAAAAAATCAAGTTTAAAAGTCACACACACACACACACACACACACACACATATATATAGTGTGTCCCGTCTAATCAAATTTTCTTTTTTAATTTTTGTGCCAAATGAGTTAATTTAGTGTAGAAAACGAGGAGTCCAATAAAAATAAATCATAAAAAAACATAATCATATATCTAACATTATATATGAATTTAGAGAAAGAGAGAGTTTGAATGATTTAATATTTATGAGCCTTTTTGTTGTATAACTAAAAACATTCAAATTTTTATGTCATTTATATATATATATATATATATAAAATAAGTAAAGTTTAGAGAAAATATAATTAGATTCTACCATTGAAGTTCTATTTTGCGTCTTGTGTCCTAAATTATTTATTTTTAGAAAGGGTTTTATTTCATAATTTTGAAATCAAATGTGAGACCATATCATAAATCTTCATTCAAGTGAGTTATTGTATACAAAAACCAAAGAGTTTAAAATTAATGAACATAAAATATTTAAAAATCGGACAATTTACACTTTCTAGCTAATAACATTCTTACACGACCTTTTAAAGAGTTAAAAAAAAATATAAGAATGATTATCAATAAAATTTAAATTATATATATAAGAATTATACTATGCATCTTAATGTGTATATCTTTTAAGTATATCTATACATATGCATGGAGTTACAAGTTAGTTTAAAATAATACATAAAAAATGAGTTTATAGATTGAATTGTAAATAACATCCAATTGACATGAAAATTAGCATAAATGTTAAAAACATATAGACCATATAATTCAGTGGTAAGATTTTCAAAATATGAATTATATAATAAGTAATTAAGTGGTATAATATTACTTAGAGTTATACTAAATGTAACTTGAACCCATCTCATGTATATATATATATATATATTGTAAGGTTGAATTTTATCAACCATCTTATTGGCTTTATTTCGTGCCAATTTGCTTATAATTTAGCATTTAGTAACCCTATATTTAGGTGAGATTCATGTAAGGGTAGTGTATGAGAGAGTGTGAAGAATTGCTCAACAATGCGCAAAGAAGCAAGGACTCGCGGTTAGGACTCACGGCTGACTCGTGACTTGCAAGCTGCCAACTACAGCACACGTGAGAAGCATGCGAGGAGGTGAAGGGTCACGCCAGCTGTTGCACTACAAGACAAAAGTCCCAAGCTAACCAGGCCGTTAGCTCGCAACTTGAACTCACGACATAAACCAGTCGCGAGGCCAAGCCGCCAACTTGCCCTGTTTGGGAAAAACTGTCTCTTCGTATTCCAAACACACACCACTATATATAGACCCTTATATCCACGAAATGTAGAGAGCTTCCAGAAAGAATTTTGAGAGAAAAACCCGAGAGAAAAACAAGATTGCCTCATTCCCAATCTTCACTAAGAGACTCTTCAAATTCCTCTACTCTCTTCCTCTCCATTGATACATTCTTGAGAGGTTCTTGACCAAATCCTGTTCTCACCACACCCACGTCTATGAGAAGGTATATTGGTGCTAAGAGAAGTAGTTTGGAAGGAATCAATGGTTATTGGTTAATGCTATGGGTTATAGCGGAATCCGGTAAGCTAGAGAAGAAAAAGGTTCGGTGTAATCTCGTTGGAGGAGGAAGCTTGGAGGGCTTAGGTACCTGGGTAGATTAGGCTTGGAGGGTCTATTGCTGTTCATGTATCCCAACTACATTTTCTAGTGGATTATTGACTACTTGGAGGGTGGCAGAGAGGTTTTACGCTGAGGGCTTCAGTTTCCTCTTCGATAACACATCACGTGTTGTCCTTGTGTTTGCATCTCTCTTCCCTTTATCTTTACCTTTTATTTTCTGCTATGGATGTGATTATAATTGGCTTAGATTGTTTATCTATTCTGTGTTTAGTTTATGTTCATGTTCCACATACTAATTGTTTAATAATAAGTTTAAATTGGTAATTTGTAATTAGGGGTCTAAATGTTCATAGTGTTTTCAATGCTATTTGAACTTTCAATTAGTATCAGAGCGGGTGCACTCTTTGTGGTTTGATTACCTAAGTGCGATCCTAGACCCCTTGGATATGGATGCAGCTGTGAAAAGGGTCATGCTAAATTGTGGTTTAAATGTTTGTAATAATGACTCTATGAGTATGTTTGAAGGGTGTTCTAAAAATGAACTTTTAGAGTTAATAAAATCCAGGAAACATGCTAGGATATTCGTTCACATGCTAAAATACTTTGAAATAAGAATCACATCTTACACAATAGTTTATGTGAGTCTAACTCTTTGATTGAAAAGTACAAAAGAAGAAATAGAATATTGTGTGAAAATGTTGATAATTTGAAAAAAAAAATTCAATCTGACAGAAGCATGGAAAATAAAGATGAATTTTTGTTTGATGGTCAAGAATGCTTGTCTCATGCTTGCCTGTTTGTGCACACCTCATTGAAGGTATTTAACTCATGCTTATGGTATCTTGACAGTGGATGTTCTCGTCATATGACAAGAGATAAATCACTGTTTAAGACTCTTAAAGAGAAAGCCTGTGATTATGTGACTTTTGGTGATGGGAGCCATGCTTAAGTTCTTGGCAAAGAGACGGTTGAAATACCGGGATTACCTCTATTGAAAGATGTGTTATACATCAAAGGATTGAAGGCGAATCTCTTAAGCATCACTCAAATATATGATGAGGATTTTCTTGTCCAATTCTCAAAGAAGGGGTGCATAATCATTGATGAAAAAGGGATTCAAGTCTTGGAGGGAAATAGGACTACTGATAATTGCTATGGAGTAGTTCCTACGGCACCTATTTCGTGTAGAAGTGCTCGTGTTGATATGCTAAAACTTTGGCATCACAGATTTGGGCATGCAAATTTCAAACGAGTAGCTAAAGTCTCTAAACTTGAGGCAGTTGAGGGACTTCCAAAGTTTGGAAAGGTGGAGAAGACTATATGTGGAGCATGCCAAATAGGAAAATAAACAAAGGCGAGCCATCACAAGGTGAATGTGATTGCTACCTCACGGTGTTTAGAGCTTCTTCACGTTGATTTAATGGGGCCTACAAGAATTGAAAGTCTAGGAGGAAAGAGATATATTATAGTGGTAGTTGATGATTTCTCAAGGTACTCTTGGGTGGAAAGGTACTCTTGGGTGGAATTCTTTAGAGAGAAGTTCGAAGCATGTGATAAAATGCAAATGCTATGCAAGAGATTGCAGAATGAAAAAAGAGTTCCCATAGTCAAAATCAGAAGTGATCATGAGAAGGAATTTGAGAATGCTAAATTTGAAGCTTTTTGTGAGGAGAATGGTATCAAGAAGGAATTTTCAGTTCCAAAGACTCCACAACAGAATGGGGTGGTTGAAAGAAAGAACTGGGTGATCCAAGAGATGGTAAAAGTCATGCTACTTAACAAAAACATCCCACAAAGATTCTGGGCTGAAGCTGTGAACACATCATGTCACATTTGTAATAGAATCCATTTCTGAGTAGGGACAAAGAAGACATCGTATGAAATATGGAGAGAAAAGAAACCTAAGGTGAAGTATTTCAGAATATTTGGGAGCAAGTGCTATATTCTAAATGACAGGAAAAATCCGGAAAATTTTGATGTTAAGAGTGATGAAGGAATATTCCTAGGATACTCCACAAATAGCTGACCTTATAAAGTGTACAACAAGCGAACTAAGATAGTGATAGAGTCAATTAATGTGGTCATAGACGACACCATATCAGAAAAGGATATTGAGGATTATGAAAAGAGGCTCAAACTCAAGAAGAATGAGGATGATGATGATATGTCCCTAAGTAATGATGCTGAGAAAGAAACACCCGGAAAAAAGTCTACACTCCCTATATCAAGAAGAGAGACTAGATCAACACAAGAAGTCTCAAGTCCACTCACACTTCCAGAAGTTCAACCCCTAATTTCTAGTAATGAGAAACTTTCAACTTCCAAGAAACCTTCATCAAGAGTAACTCTCAATCACCCATCAAGTAATATTATTGGTGATATAAACAAGGGACTTCGTTTGAGAAAAGGACCAAGGTATAGTGCTAATCATGTGACATACAACTGTTATCTTGCTCAATTTGAACCCAAAAAGGTAGAAAAAGCTCTGAAAGATAAGAATTGGGTAGAGTCTATGCAACAGGAGCTACATCAATTTGTTAGAAATGATGTATAGGAATTGGTTCCAAGGCCTGAAGATACACATGTGATCGGTACCAAGTGGATTTTTAAGAACAAAACAGATGAAGAAGGTGAAGTTGTCTGAAATAAGTCTAGATTGGTGGCTCAGGGATATACTCAAGTGGAAGGCATAGATTTCGATGAATTGTTTGCTCCGGTAGCAAGACTAGAGTCCATTCGAATTCTCTTGTCCATAGCATGCATCATGGATTTCAAGTTGTATCAAATGGATGTGAAGAGTGCCTTCTTGAATGGTTTTCTAAATGAAGAAGTCTTTGTTGAGCAACCAAAGAGGTTTGAAGATCCTCACTATCTGGGTCATGTGCTAAGATTGAAGAAAACTTTGTATGGGCTAAAGCAAGCACCAAGAGCATGGTATGATCGTCTCACCACTTACCTATTGGATCGTGGGTTCAAAAGAGGCCAAACAGATCGAATATTGTTTGTTAAAAGGGATGAGAAATCCCTCCTTATCGCTCAAGTGTACATGGATGATATTGTTTTTGGATCCATAATTGATCAACTAGCTCATGAGTTTTCGGAAGAAATGAAAAGCGAATTTGAAATGAGCATGGTGGGAGAGTTGAACTACTTCCTAGGGCTTCAAGTGAAACAACGGAAAGATGGAATATTCATTTCTCAAGAGAAGTATGCCAAAAATCTTGCCAAAAGATTTAGCCTGGACTCTAAGAAACATACTTCTACTCCCATGAGTTCCTCTGCAAAACTAAGCATAGATGCAGCCAGTGCTAACATCGATCCAACACTTTATGGAAGTATGATTGGCAGTCTTCTCTATCTCACAGCAAGTAGGCCAGATATTACATTCAGTGTCAGGGTATGTGCACGGTTCCAAGTTGCTCCTAAAGAATCCCACTTGATAGCAGTAAAGCGAATCATTCGCTATGTTAATGGCACATTTGACTATGGGATTTGGTACACAAAAGATTCAAATAAGTGTTTGGCGGGATATTTAGACGCTGAATGGGCAGGATGCATTGATGATAGGAAAAACACTTCTGGTGGGTGCTTCTATCTTGGAAATAACTTGGTTTCATGGATGAGCAAAAAGCAAAATTCAGTATCCCTTTCAACGGCTGAAGCTAAATACATTGCAGCAGGAAGTTGTTGTGCACAATTGTTATGGATGAGAAAGCTACTGCATGACTATGAAATTTCTCAAGACACTACGTGGGTGTTCTGTGATAACACTAGTGCCATAAACTTGTCAAAGAATCCAATTCAGCACTCCAAATCAAAGCATATCGAGATCTGTTATCACTTCATTCGGGACTTGGTAGAGGACAAGATAGTATGTCTAGAGTTCATCAATACTGACAATCAAAAGGCAGACATATTCATAAATCACTTGATGGCCCGAGGTTTGAATCCTTGCGTAAGACAATTGGTGTTGGTAACATTCCTTGAACTCTATCTTCCATAAAATCTCATTGTGTTCTTGTTTGCATTGTGTTTCTTACATTTGTCATCCTTGTTTTTATGTTGTTTTTACATTGTTGTTCTGTTTTTTATCTATCTTTTACTTCTTTTGTGTCAAAAAATTCAAAAACACATAAACAGCAGAAAATCCCAAAAAATTTGATCGCATTGTTGAGTTTTGTCTCAAAGCAAGTTTTGCCTTGTAGCTTTTTACTAATGGCTTTGTGCATCTACGAGCGTAACTTGTCTCTTATGCACTTATATTTTTGTGGGAAAAATCTTGAAATCTATGTGACTATTGTAAATAGATCTTCAACCTTGTCATGAATGATTAGTGAATGTTTTTGTTGATCTTGAAACATGCATAGACTTGTGTCTATATATCTTCCCACTTTTATTTTATCGCTTTTAATTAAAGAGCTTTCCAAATGTAAATCTTCAAATGAAAAGAGATATTGAGCTGCAAAAGCCTGTCACACATACTAGTATTTGACTAGGAAAAAGGGAAAGCGACCAAAATAAAATGTATGATGCCCAAAAAGCCAAAGGCTAACTCATCAAATTAAAATATTAAAAATTTCAGGCATCGATCTCACAATGAAATGTGTTGATTCAAAAAGATCAAATGATATGATGTATTTGGAGCCAAATGAAAAGCTTCAAAGAAATGTACTCAAGTTTATGTGGGATGTCATATATGCATACTTCTATAATTGAGATAAGTCACATTATCTAGTGCTAGTTGTATATGCCTTGATTGAATTGATCATTAAAACTTTATTTTAGACTAAGAACCATCTCATTTTTTATATTCACACACTTCACACAAGTTTAAGTTCAATGAATGCCATATTCATTTGTGTGATTGTACTTGTTTAAATGTGTTTTCACATGCTCAATCTTTGTTGATCAAACACAAAAAGATTTTTTAGTTTTTTAGCTTGTTTTTGGAAAGTATTTTGTTTTTACAAAAATGTCAAAAATTTCAAAAATAGTGTTGCCCTGTTTTGGCGACTCAGTCGCGGGTTGGTTTAGTCGCATGCCCTAGTTGCGAGCTCACTCCGAGATTTTTCGCCGCTCATTGGCGAGTCACTGTCCTAGTCGCAAAAAATACTTAGAAAATTTTTCAAAATTTGAGTTTTGGTGACTTCGCGGCTCAATGTGGCGATTTGTTCGTGGGTGGAAGGTCCAGTCACGGGGGATACTCAGAGATTTTCGCGGCTAACCTCACGACTCTCTTGCGGGTAGACCTTCTAGTTGCGAAAAACACTTAGAAGATTTTTCAAGAATCTTGGTTTCACAGTGTTCCGTGGCTTATCCTGGCGACTTTCTGGCGACTTGAACTAGTCGCGAAAAACGCATGTTTTGTGTCTTAAAGTCAGTTTTTAAAACATTTTCAGTTTTCCCTAGAACCTTTGTCACTGTTCATTGTCTTCCCTATTTTACTCTCTCAAACTCTCTATGCACTCAACCTCTAACCCCCATTTCTGCACTTTTTATACCTCAATCCTCTAGAAAAAGGTATGAGTTTTCTCTTTTTCGTCTCATATTCTGTGATTTGAGCACTATGTCTTGATTTTTGAGTTGCTATTGTGGTTTGAGATTTATCTTGTTCAAACATAGGTTTCTGATTTTCTAATTTTATTATGTATTTGTGATGGTTTTTATACTGATCTTCTCTATCTTATGTACCTATTATGTTTTTGGTTGTATACACAAACTCATTGTCATGCTTTGAACCTAAATTTCAAGTGTTTAGGGTTTTCTTCATCATCCATGGTAGAAACTGACACATTGCTAATAATGTTTGGTGTCTTGTTTGGTTTCTCTTGTTTGTGATAAACCATGTTACAGTGTCAAAATGTCTCCATTCAAGAGAACAGCTGTGAAAGGAGGTAGCAGCAAAAGGAAGGAGCCTATCATTGAAATTGATGATTTCTCTCCTAGACCAAGAAGGACTCGCTCACCATCTGGTGTGTTCGATCCTAACAAGTTCCGATCGTATGCTACTTTTCAGACTCATGAAAATTATTTTAGAAATGTTACACCATTAATTGAAAGGGTTGTTGATCAACATTCTCTTATTGACACTGACATCCCTCAATGGTTTGCTTACAAGGATTTGAATTATCTTCTCTCCGACCTTGATGATGCATATGAGAATTTTGTAAAAGAATTTTATGCCAATGCAGTTGTTGAAGAAGACGAACTTAAGTGCAGGGTTAAAGGAAAAAGTTTCTCGGTCTCCCCCACATACCTGGTAGAGATTCTTCACATCAACTGCCCAATTCTTGGAAACTCACCGGTTTATTATAATCTATATCCCGATGAGGACTTACTTCAGGAAGTTCTTGAAAAATATTTGGAATTTTCCTCAAATGGGAACTCAGTCAGTGTTTCATCTCCTCCTCCAAAATTGAGGGTGCTTACAATCATCATGTTTCACAACCTATACCCCCTATCCAGCACAGGGTATATGAACCTCAGGCGTGCACTATTCCTTCATGATCTGATCTCTGATGTAAAGATTGACATTTGTGCTCATATCTTTCATGTCCTTCGCAAAACTGTTCTAAGAATTGAGTCAAGGATATGCATTCCTTTTTGCTGTCTCATTTCAAGGATTTTGAAGCTTAAAGGGCTCCATCTCAAAAAATGAGTTTCCCTGCACAAAACCAAGTCCAATCAACATGCGCACATTCAACACTAGCATTGGTCATAGTAAAAAGGGAATCAAGACAGAATCTTCAGCGTCCCACAGTGGTTCGCGCTCTAGCTCATTCTCCGTCGACGAGAAGCTAGACTCTATTGTAGCATCTGTCCATGAGCTGAGTACAAAGATGTCTGGACATGTAACTATCTTGCACCATCACAACCTCTGGTATGATATGAAGTTCACTTCTCTCCAAACCCAACTAGATCAAATTCAACGAAAGCTAGAGGAAAATGAAGACTAGCTATTCCATGACAAAAAGGGGGAGATGATGTTATGGAAAAGCTTAAGAATGTAGAGCTCATTGATAAGGGGAGTTCAATGAAAATGGGAGATTTCAGCAAGCAGGCCATTGTTTATCTCTTTTGTAAAACTTTAGCATATTTCAGTATCCTTGTTATATTATTCNCTACATTTACAATATTTTTCACTACAAATCCTAATTATTATTGTTACTGGTTCTAATTTGAATTCATTACTGAAATTATTTATTTTGTTATAAATAAGTAACAACCTCTAATAACCTACTACTTAGAATTTGTTGTAAAAATATTGTGAAAAAAGTTGTGAATGCAACATTTCTACTTGATAAAAAAAATTATTTTACGTTATGCTAATATTTGAGCTTAATTAAATTAAAATTTGGGGTCTTTTTTCTATTTGGGGCCTTAAGCAACTACATCAATTGCTTACGAGCCGGCACTTTTCTGATAGGAAATCGAAGCCTCTGTCCTTGACTAATTGAATAGCTGTGCTGTGGCATTAATTGAACAAAAGAAACAAAAACAAAGGAGGATAGGAAAAGATGAGTATGAGACAAATTAAAGACGACGACTCTAAGGAATGGATTTGTCCTTGGCGAATTAAAGTGGAGAGCTAAGTTCTTTGTTGGTGTTACAGGTCGGTGGCTACACACAAGTGGACGATGGAGACCTAACATTTGCAATATTAAGAAAGGTAGAGCATTGAGTGCCTAACTATTAACCTGTAAGACAAGGGTGTAGCCAGGAATATTTGTTACATAGGGGACAGATTTTTAATACAAAAAATATAAGTATATATATATATATACACACACATATATGTGTTGTTTAAAATTGAAAGAACTTGTTTTTAACTCACTCATCTTGTGACCTAAAGAGTGTTTGAAAGATTGTTTGAAATTACAAAAATTCTTTCCAATAAGATTCTTTGGAGTGTATAGTACATCTCATTTTGTACCTCTTATAACTTGAGTTCTCGTTCAGTCGTTCCCCAATGACGATACCACTAGAAGAGTTTAGGGCAGATCTAAGGTCTAGCCAAAAGAACTCTTTAGTTGAAAGATGTTTTTGGAAAAGAAAAACCTTGCATGAACCCTAAGCATGTGTACATAGCCTCGAGCATGAATGCACAACCTTGCGCATGCGTATGCATTAGGGTTTCAAAAAGCCATGTAAGGAAATTTTTTAATGGAAAATGTGGTAGAGCTAATCCACATCACTTATGAAGACCCCTACCCTCCTCTTTGAACACTATAAAAGGCCTTATGGCTTTTTTTTCCACAACACAATAAATCCACTCCAAAATAGTGATTTAAGAGAGGCTTTTTACTTCAAAAAACATCCTAAAGTAAAGTTTCTTGGCTATGACCTATTTTGGTTCTTATCCCTCTAGTCAAACTTAATAACCCACTGGGTATTTTGTTTTGTAGATTGACTGAGAAGAGCAGTCAAAATCAAGCTCCAAGAGCAATTGTGTTTGAGATAAGGGAATAACCTAATTTCTTTAATTTTTTTTTTCCTTGTTTCCATTGTTTTGATTATCCTCTATGTAGTTTAGGTTTATTGCTTTGTAGATTAGAAGCATGCTAGGACAAGAACATGCATATGCATGCTTTTGCATGCGCATGCATGTTTAACCCCGAAACCTAGAATTGTTTGTTCTTCTGCTTTCTTTCTATTTTAGTTTAAATGCATGTTTTAGGTCTATATAGTTTAGTTTATGCTTTTTTAGGTTAGTATGTAGTAGTATAACATGTTTTATATGCTTTGATTATTAGATTAATAATTAGGGTTAATATGCTTGTGCGAACACTTGAACTAACATTTGAACATGAACATACATTAATATATAGGTGTTGTGGTGTTGTGAAACAATGAGGTAGTGGATGTAAGTCATGAATTATAACATGGACGTGCATATATGCGATGAGTGTGATGTGCTTGATGAACATATGATGCCTTGTTGTGTGCAACGCTTGGATGATGAACATGATTGATGCTCCATGCCTACGGCCCTTGAATGTTGTAATGATATGCTTGCTGCCCATGTGAAAATGATGCCATGTAATATCTTATTGCATGAGATAAAGCATGAAATGGCTAAATGAAGGGTAGGAAATGTACCATGCCTAGATGAATGTTAGATTATGATTGTGGATGAGATGATGATATGTCTATTTAGATGAATTTTAGGACATGATGAGATACATACGTCGACGTCGATAATGATGTGATGAGTTGATATGTCTATAAATGCCATATGATATGCTATGATAGATGAATGCTAGGTTGTTTACTAGATGCATGTTAAAAAAATTATTAGAAAATTAAATATTGCACCCAAAAAAAAAAATGTACCATTACCAATATGGACATGCCGTTTGTTAGTTTGATAAATGAATGATTAATCAGTTAAAGTAAAAATAAATAAATAAATAAATAAATAATTCACTTTCACAATCGTTGTGCTTCTTTCTCATTTTTCCTAGAAATCAGCGGCAGTGGCGAAGAGCTCCCACAAAAATAAAGGCAACAATGGGACCCACACCCAAACTTTGTCGTCTTTGAGTAGCTTATAGCCCAGACTAGGAGTGTGTTCGGTTCGGTTTCAGTCGGTTTTCATGAGTATGGCCAACCGAAATCGAATATTTCGGTTTGTGAAATTCTCAACCGAAACCGACTGAAATAGCTGGAAACCAATCGGTTTTGGTGTATTTCAATTTTGGTCAGTTTTCGGTTTTCCAAAGAGAGGGTTATTGAGATTTTCAAAACCCTAAGTCCCTAACTTTAATCACATATAAAAAACAAAGCAATAGAGCAACAAAGAGAGAGTTGTTGAACAAATCAGAACGACAGAGAAAGAAAAACTTCCAACAATATTTGTTCAACAATTTACACACAGATTCCAACATAAAATTGAAAATATTTTGAATTAGCAAAAGGGTCCAAACAGAACTTTACCATTGCTGCACCATAGCAGGAGCCTAACACCATGCTTGAGCCTACCACCATGTCTCTGTAGTGATTTTTCAATAAGATAAAATAAATCCACGTCAAATGAATAACTTAAAAACTTTAAATAAATAAAATAAAAACTTTTTAAAAATAATTAAATAAAAACTTTTTTTAAAATAAAATAATTAATTTCCTTAGCAACTATCATGCTGGGTTACTTATGAGAATTATTCACTTTCTTAATGTCTTCTTCCCTTCCATAAAACTTAAGCCTTTGTTGGTAGCTAGAGAAAATATTCATTGAAATTTTATGAACATCAAGTACTTCCCACACAGCAACAATCAAACTAACAAAATATCAATAAACCACAAACTGATGTGTTCATCAGAGATAAAGGGAGTGAGTAAAAAGGAGATTAAGCCAGCGGCGGATCTGAGCAGATCGAGTGTTGGTGGCCAAGGTTCATGCAGCCAAATCTCAGCCGCCGCCAACGACCACCGTGAGCCACAGAAGGATGGCTCTCTCTCTCTCTCTCTTTCTCTCTCTCTCTCTCTCTCTCTCTCTCTCGCAGGTTTCTCTCTCCTAAGCCTGATTTTCTCTCAAGCTCAGCCATGCCGGAACCTCACGAGTACAGCCACCATATATGGCAACACAAGTCAACGGGGTCCCACCATTGATGGCCGTCGATCTCTCTCTCTTTTTGTTTTATCATTTGGTTGATTTGGTGATTAGGTTATGAAAGCTTGAGAATTTCATTTGGGTTTGGGAAATGAAGGATTGTAGATCCGTAGGTTTTGATATGTGCCTTGTTGAAATTGTTTGTGTGTTTTAGAGTGGGTCTTTAATTTGAGTTGTAATTTTTTTAGTGTTTATTTGCATAGAAAATCTTGATTTCTTAAGAAACTTTTGAATGGCCAAAATATTGTATTTCAAGTATTTTGGTTGTTGGTTGGGCGTAAATGCACCTTTAGTCCCTACATTTTGGATTTTTTTCATTTTGATTTCTACACCAATTAATGCATGATATTTAAGTCTTTACCGTCACCCAACTAACAGAAAAAGTTCACGTGACTGACGGCACATTAAAATAATAATTAAAAAAATCTATTTTGGCATTAAAAAATGTCACATCAGCATTTAAATTAAAAAAATTAATTTATTAATTTTAACTAAATAAAAAAAATTACAAAAAAATTAAAAACAAAAAATCACATGAATTGAGATTAAGAGTGCCTTGAACAAGAACAATAAAAACACAAATCCAGATTTAAGAACATGAATTGACATTTTCTCTTCTTCTTCTTTTTCCCCTTAGAAAACAAACCAAGATTAAGCAATAACACAAACACAATTCCAATAAGAACACAAACACAAATGCAGACAAATCCAGCAAGAACACAAACACAAATCTAGCAAGAATACAAACACAAACTCATCAATCCATCTTCAGCAAAACCAGCAACAACCCAATTCGCTTACCTCTATCTACACAAACTCCTAGTACAAACAAGCTCAAATGAAAAAAACCCAATAACAAAAGCCAAATCCCAGACACACGTGGCCAAATAAAACAAAATGTTAGAACATATGTGTTTTCACTTATTAAGAATATATGTTACTTATTTATGTAAATTGGCTAATCTTTTGACAAAACGCACTCTACTTATAATTGGGTAGTTCTAGGTGTTTTTAATACTTCAAGAAACAAGGTTTCAAGGTCAAGTGTTGAAGTCATCAAGTTTGTCCAAGAAAAAGCAAGCTGAAGTGCAATTTCATTAAAGCTTGACACCTTCTCGATAGCTACCTCGACCCTGCTATCTGTCGAGATTTAATATTTCAGATTTTCTGATATGATTTTCTTAGGATCCATGAATATGTTTTTGGGCCTTCCTTTCTCCAAACCCTAAACATATAAAAGGATTGTTTTAAGAGCCATCTAGGGTGACACAAGTTGCAAACTCATTGAGCAATCTCTGTTCAAGCAAATTGTGATCAAAAGACGAAATTCTTGACCTAGTTCATCTTCTTTGAAGAAGTTGCTGTGTATTTGTACCATAGGGTTTTGTGACCAAGCATCTTCCTGATCTTCATCATGTAGGATGAACTGAAAAACTTTGCCGCCAACCTTTCTTTCTTAAGTTGATGTTCTAAAGTCGCGTACTGGGATCCGCGCATTGGTTAGTCACGTACTTGGGAGCCGTGCATCAAAGGTGGGAACTGTCGCTACAGATCAAGTCCAATTGGGTATTAGGGTAAAGGTTCAACTGTAGGTTGGTAAGGTACTTGGGATTCCTTTACTTGTAACTGCTTAATTTGATAATAGTGGAGTTTCCGGAGTGGTGACCTGAAAATCACCTGGTGGAATTTTTGCCGCAAGATTTTTCCCCATTCGTAAACAAATCACCGTGTCATTTATTTTTCGCTGCATATTTAGTTATTTGGTGATTTGTTTGTATTTCCACGCAATTGCATGATAAATTGATTAATTAATAACTTGGCTAATTAATTAATTGGTTTAATCATAAGGGGTTATTCAGATTGTGGCCTATCAAGTGGTATCAGAGCAGGCACACTCTGATTAGGTTTTAATCTTTGCTGTGTTGATCCATTGACCCCTATTGTCATGGTTATGACTGGTTTGAAGAGATCCTTGTTTTCAAATACATCTTGTTTTTCTAATCACTATTTGTTTGAGTGTCTCCGAAAATACAAGTCTAAAAGTTATTTGAATTCTTTTATAACGACTATTGGAAAGGATTTCAGTATGGCTAAGAAGAAACTAGACTGCCTCAGAATAAATATGTGCAAAGGAGTTCGTTTGAGAAGAGTAAAAGTTAAAGACTTAGCTCATTAAAAGCAGTTGAGTGAAAGAACCATTCCCTTTGATTTGTCATCCAAGCATGAAGTGTGTTTCATGATGAAGTCTGCATTCAAAGTAATGGATACATGTCTATGGTATCTTGACAGCGGTTGCTCAAGACACATTACTAGAGATCGATCTCTCTTCAAGATCTTTGAGCCTAAAAAGGGTGGTAATGTGACTTTTGGTGATGGAAGCAAGTCACAAATTAAAAGGATAGGGATCATATCTCTACCAGGACTGCCAGACATTGCAAATGTTCTTTTTGTAGAAGGTCTAAGGGTGAACCTATTGAGTATAAGTTAAATATGTGATCAAGAATTCATGGTGTTATTCTCAAAGGGAAAGTGTCTTGTCATGGATGAGTCTGGAAAGAAGCTCATTAGTGGGGTTCGCACTCTGGACAACTGTTATGGATTGGTTCCTGATGCTGATATAGTATGCAATAGCATTTGTTTGCCTAATGAAGATCTATGGCATCAACGAATGGGACATGCTAGTTACAAGCATCTATCCATTGTATCTAAGAATGAATCAGTCTTGGGGATACCAAAGCTTAGCAGAATAAGCAATGTGGTGTGTGGACCATGTCAGCTTGGGAAACAAATAAAAGCTAAGCATCCGGGCACTCAGACTTCAACTACCTCCAGACCATTGGAGCTTTTGCATTTAGATCTTATGCGTCCAACCAAAACCGAGTCTCTTGGTGGTAAGAGATACATCATGGTTGTGGTAGACGACTTCACTAGATGCATTTGGGTCATCTTACTCCGATCCAAGTCTGATGCTCCTGAGCACATTGAGGCTTTGTGCACAAGACTGCAAAATGAAAAGAGCTTAAAGATTGATTGAATTCGAAGTGACCATGGTAAAGAATTTGATAACTCATACATGGAGTCTTTTTGCACAAGATCAGGCATATCTCAAGAGTTCTCTACTCCTATTACGCCTCAGCAGAATGGTGTGGTAGAAAGAAAGAATAAGGTTATTCAAGAGATGGCCAGAGCCATGTTGCATAACAAAGATGTGGCTCAAAACTTATGGGGAGAAGCCGTAAACATTGTTTGTCATACGGTTAATAGGATGTACTTCAGACCTAGTACCAAAAAGACTCCTTATGAGTTATAGAAAGGAAGAAAGCCAAATGTGAAGTATTTCAGGATATTTGGAAGCACTTGCTTCATCTTTAAGGATAGAGAGAATGTGGAAAAGTTTGATTCTCGAAGCGATGAAGACATATTTCTGGGATACTCATCCACAAGCAAGGCCTATCGGGTATACAACAAGAGAACTCTAAAAGTAATGGAAACAGTAAATGTGGTCATTGATGAGTCTTCTGAATCCAGTTCTGAGAAAGGCATTGAGGAACTCTCCAAAGAAATTCTTCCTCCTGAGCCTAGGGAAGTTCATGATATTGCTGAACTAGAGCCTGTGTCCCCAAGTACTCCTAGTATTGTGGAAGACTCTGCAGATGCTCCTACTTCACCAGATTCTGAGTCTCATGAAGAAAAAGGACCCTCCTCTCGAATCAAATTAAATCATCCTCCTGAAATTATTGTGGGAAACATGAATGAGCTCACATTAAGGAAACGTACAGTCAATAAATGTGTTGCTAACTTTGTGTCTTATTCTTGTTATTTGTCACAGGTTGAACCCAAGAAAGTCGAGGAAGCACTACAAGATAAAATTTGGGTCGAAGCAATGCATGATGAACTGCTTCAGTTTCAGAGGAATGATGTTTGGACTTTAGTACCTAGACCAGAAGGTGAACACATCATCGGTACAAAGTGGATATTCCGCAACAAGACTGATGAAGAAGGCAATGTGATTTGCAACAAGGCTCGACTTGTGGCTCAAGGATACTCACAAATGGAAGGAGTAGACTATGATGAAACATTTGCACCAGTTGTCCGAATGGAGTCAATCAGAATTCTGCTTGCCCTGGCATGTCAACTGAATTTCAAACTCTATCAGATGGATGTAAAGACTGTCTTCTTGAATGGGTTACTCAAAGAGGATGTCTATGTGGCTCAACCAAAAGGGTTCATTGATCCACACTTTTTGAATCATGTGCTGTACCTTAAAAAGGCACTTTATAGGTTGAAGCAAGCTCCTAGAGCTTGGTATGATAGACTCACATAATATCTAGTGTCACATAGGTTCACAAGAGGAAAGGTTGATCAAACTCTCTTCGTCAAAAAGGAAGATGGTGAGTTGATAGTTGCTCAAGTCTATGTTGATGACATCATCTTCGGGTCGACCAAGGATGAACTTGCTCATGGCTTCTCAAAACTCATGCAAGCTGAGTTCGAGATGAGCATGATTGGAGAGCTGACTCACTTCCTAGGACTACAGATTCGACAACAAGATTCAGGTATATTCCTTTCTCAATCTAAATATGCTAAGAATCCTGTGAAAAAGTTTGGCTTGGAATCTGCTAGTTCTGTTAGAACCCTTATGAGCCCAAATGTCAAGCTCACTGTAGACTTGTTAGGTAAGAATGTTAACCCCTCTCTTTTTAGAAGCATGATAGGTAGTCTTCTTTACCATACTGCTAGTAGACCTTACATTAGTTACAGTGTTGGAGTGTGTGCTAGATATCAGGCTAATCTCAAGGAATCCCACATGATTGCTTTAAAAAGAATTATTAAGTATGTCAAAACCATTGCTGAGTTTGGTGTGTGGTATAGCAAAGACACTAATGGTGTTTTAGCTGGGTACTTTAATGTTGATTGGGCTGGTAATGCTGATGATAGAAAGAGTACTTCGGGGGGTTGTTTTTATGTGGGTAACAATCTTGTCTCTTGGATGAGCAAAAAGCAGAACTCCATCTCATTATCCACTGCAGAAGCTGAATATATTGTTGCCGGTAGCTGCTGCACCCAACTCCTCTGGATGCAAAAACTCCTTCATGATTATGATATTTGTCAAAAGCATCTCACCATTTACTGTGACAATACCAGTGCCATAAACATCTCTAAAAACCCTGTTCAGCATTCTCGAACCAAACACATAGAGATTCGACATCACTTCATTAGGGAGCTTGTCGAAAATGGTACTCTCACTCTTGAGTTTATCCACACTGATGATCAGAAGGTTGACTTGTTCACCAAACCTCTTGACAGCAAACGTTTTGAATTCCTTTGTCAAAACATTGGTGTCATCTCCATGGATTGATCTCCTTCTCTTATTCTTCTTCCTCATGCATTTGTATCTAGTTTTATGCTTTGCTTTGTTTAACATGTTTTATGTGTTTACTTTCAGTTTTGTTTATTTTGTTTTTAATATAAAAATAAAAAAAAATTGAAAAATCAAAAAAATACAAAAACAGTGTGTTTTGTGTACTTTGGTACTTGTGTACCTTGGATGGCCATTAAAACAAAGTTTCTAAATTTTGTATCTCTTGTAACTTAGATGAGCATCTTTATGCATAACTAAGCAAGTGAGCTTTGTGGCTCTTGCTTGTGCTGAGTAAGATTAAGTTATCTCTTAAACTTAACACTCGTGTCACTCTTTTTGACGGGTAGGACTAGAAAATCCTAAGAGAAAGGCATAAATAACCATCTCACCACTGTTGCTCACCAATCATAAATGACACCTGTATGCTTTGGCATAGCAAAAGTGCAGTGTCAAAGACATTCGTATGCTTCGGTATAGCAAAAGTGCGATGTCAAATGCTTAACATCTTGGGTATTTCTTTTCTCTCTTTTATATGCCCATGTATGGTATGCTAAAATAAAAGAAAATATGCAAAGAAAATAAAAGGAAAAAAGATAAAAAATGCTTTAAATATGGTTGCAAGCGTGTATTCTAGGAGATGTGGGAGTTATAGGATGTACCTCGAACATGATAGTCCCCATTAAACAGTTATGATTGCGTGTGAGTTAAAGTTATTTTCTCATATCTCAAATCGTCATAACATGTATACATATATGTAATCTTGCGATATTTTTCACACACAACACGCAATATTCTTTGCTACTTTTGATACATGTGCAGGTACAACGTGATTTGGCTATCACAAGTGTTTACATGTGCTAATGTATTTTCACTAAACTGTCTTAACTTGTTTTTGAAAAATAAAATTGGTTAGACTTGTTTAGTGTGTGTGTGTGTGTTTTTGAGGATCCATGTGCTTAAATTCTTATTGAGAGATGATTTTGAGAGATTTATATGTTAAATGGATCATTGGTTGAGGTGTATGATGAATTGCATTCATGTCTGTGTTTTTCTCTTCTCGAAAAACTGCTTTTAACTGCTTGCTCAACACCTCCTCGACACCTCCTTGATACCTGGTCATCTGTCGAGCCTCTCAATCCTTTTTCTTATTGCAATCTCGACACCTCTTCGACACCTGATGGATCGATCAAGAAAGTTTCTGTCCCCTCGACACCTCCTCGACACCTTGTCAATCGATCGAGCTTCTGATCTTTGAAATTTGGTTTTGCACCTCAATACCTCTCGATACCTCCATCTGTCGAAGGCCATTTCTCTCGATACCTCCTCGACAGCTTCCTCGATACCTCTCAACACCTCAGCTGTCGAGATTTATTGAGGTGTCTATTTAAGATATTTTCGCGATTCAGATTTCATACTCTCGATCTCTCTCGATCTGTCCGTGGCTATTCACCTCCCAAACACCCTTTTCTTACTCAAATCTTCAAACCCTCTTGATTTTCGGCCTTCCCTTGGTCTTAATCACTTGGTAAGTGCATTTTTCCCTTCCCTTTTCATGCATTGCATGTTTTGAAACCTAGGTTTTGGGATTTTTTTGAAATTTTTAGGGTTTTTCAAAATTGATGAGTCTTTATTGAAATTTTGGGATGGTTTTTCATTTAAATGCTTTCAAAATGACATACATTACATTCCATGTGCATTAGAATCACATTTACATGCATTTAGATGTGTGCTTTATGCTGTGTGCTGGTAGGATTGGATTCGGCTGAGCCCATGATGTCTTTTGCTTTGCATATCACATGCTCATGCATTCCCATGCATACGTTCTTTTTGTTCATCTTATTTGCTCTATTTTGAACTGTGTTGGGACTTTTCTGATTGTCTCCCTCTCTATTTCTTTCTCCTTCTTTTACGTTAGTAGTGTCTATGGCACCCAAACGTAAATCCACTCCTGCTCGGAACCTTTTGCGTTCTGGAGCTTCCTCTTTTTCTGACTCTACTCCTATTAACCTTCGGTTTCGTGATGGAGATGCCCACAAGGCATTTACGGAGAACTTTTCTCGACGAGGTGTTCATTCGGAACGCCAAGTCATTCTGGCGGACTTCGCCGACACTGACCTTCCCTCTGTCATTCACAGTAGGGGATGGGGGTCATTATGTGACATTCCGGTCACTTATCCCCTTGTGCTAATTCAGAAGTTTTACTCCAACATGCACGGGATAGATCGTTCAGTACCTCTCTTTTTCACTCGCGTTCGAGGTATGCGCATTCCTGTCACACCGCAGCTAGTTATAGATATGCTTAGGGTTCCTAGGATAGAGTTTCCTGACTATCCTTCTTGTGAGCGTCTGAGGACTGTGTCCAAAGATGAGCTCATCTCCGCCTTTTGTCAGCGCCTTGCTGATTGGGGTGAGCATCAGTACACATCATGTAGACCTTTTGCTAAAAGTCCTAGATTCCTAAACATGGTGATGACATTTGTACTCCATCCTCTCTCTCACTATAACTCTATCACAGAGCCTCGTGCTCGATTTTGTTATCACTTCTTGAGCATCTCACTATAGATTTTCCTTCTCACTTTATTCTTTCCATCATAGATGTTCATCTTGATTCGGCGTCCCGTGATAAGCTCATCTTTCCTTCCGCTATCACGAGGATCTTACGCCATTTTTTTCGTTCCCTTTCCTGTGTCCAACCACTTCACACACATATCTGCCATAGATGCTGCTATCATAAAATGTAGTGAGGCTCAGTTTAGGTCGCGATAGACGGATTCCACTCCTCCCTCCCGTTCGGCTCCGTCCAGATCTGCTCCATCCAGATCAGCTCCATCTACATCTGGTCCTTCTTCATCTACGGGCGATGTATCTCTAAGAGACATTATGGCGCAGTTGCAGCGCATGGACACTCACCTTGATACACTCTCTGCTGAGCTGTATCAGGTGAATGTTCGTGTTGGTTGTATTGCACAACGGTAGGCGACCATGGGTGGTTTTGCTCCAGAGGCTACTCCTTTACCACCTACTCCAGCAGCTTCAGATTCTAAGGATGATGATGATGATGATGATGGAGATACTAGCTCTACTGATGAGATGTCTACATGACACTCTACCTTTTGTCACTTGTGACAAAAAGGGGAAGTAGTTTTGGGTTATGAGAGTAGTCATTTTAGGGGAAGAGTTAGTATAGGACATTTTGATAGGGAGAGTGTTGATATTCTTGAGGGATGTAGTGAGGTTTTTATGTATCTTTTCTTTTCTATTCTTTATAGATACATTGATCTTGTATATGAGGTCCTTTGACCATTTTTACATACATTGTACTTATACTTCTTTATATATGTGGATGTATGTTTCTTTCACCTCTCTCTTCATGTGTTGTTTCTTCTCTATCTTTATACACATGTTCTTTATATTTGTATGCAATCTATTATTTCTGTTTCACACAAGATGCCTTGATGAGTTTTTTTTAAAGTGTTTCAGAAATACAGGTTGTCAAAGTCTACTTGCCATAAACTCTCTTCTTGCAAAGTTTTTCAAGAGTTTGTGTTAAGATAGATTTTATTGTATTCAACAAGTGAATATGAGTTTAGTGATTTATGACTTCCCTCATATGTTCATTTGCTTGTAGTGGTTTTGTCACGGATTGCCAAAGGGAGAGATTGTTAGAACATATGTGTTTTCACTTATTAAGAACATATGTCACTTATTTATGTAAATTAGCTAATCCTTTGACAAAACGCACTCTACTTGTAATTGGATAGTTTTTTGTGTTTTTAATACTTCAAGAAACAAGGTTTTAAGGTCAAGTGTTGAAGTTATCAAGTCTGTCCAAGAAAAAGCAAGCTGAAGTGCAATTTCATTAAAGCTCGACACCTTTTCGATAGCTACTTCGACACCTGCTATCTGTCAAGATTTAATATTTCAGATTTTCTGATCTGATTTTCTTGGGATCCGTGAATATGCTTTTGGGCATTCCTTTCTCCAAACCCTAAACATATAAAAAGGATTGTTTTAAGAGCCGTCTAGGGTGACATAAGTTGCAAACTCATTGAGCAATCTCTGTTCAAGCAAATTGTGATCAAAAGACGAAGTTCTTGACCTAATTCATCTTCTCTGAAGAAGTTGCTGTGTATTTGCACCATAGGATTTTGTGACCAAGCATCTTCCTGATCTTCATCGTGTAGGATGAACTGAAGAACTTTGCAGCCAACCTTTCTTCCTTCAGTTGGTGTTCTGAAGTCGCGTACTGGGATCCGCGCATTGGTTAGTCACGTACTTGGGAGCCGTGCATCAAAGGTGGGAACTGTCGCTACAGATCAAGTCCAATTGGGTATTGGGATAAGGGTTCAACTGTAGGTTGGTAAGGTACTTGGGATTCCTTTACTTGTAACCACTTGATTTGATAATAGTGGAGTTTCAGAAGTGGTGACCTAAAAATCACCCGGTGGGGTTTTTGCCGCGAGATTTTTCCCCATTCGTAAACAAATCACCGTGTCATTTATTTTTTGCTGCATATTTAGTTATTTGGTGATTTATTTGTGCTTCCATGCAATTGCATGATAAATTGATTAATTAATAACTTGGCTAATTAATTAATTGGTTTAATTACAAGGGGTCATTCAGATTGTGGCCTATCACAAAACACTCTCTTCGATCTACCCATAAGCCCATGGCCGAAGACTCGAAGCTCTACCTCTCACAACCACGAGCCACCGAGACTTGATTGATGAGGACGACGATGAGACGGGGTGGCCGAGGAGTCATTTCGTGGTCGGGATGGCGTCGTTTGACGAGTGGCTGAGGAGGTGGATTATGTCGTTTTGGTGTTGGGGTTGGTGGTGTGAAATGATGCTATTGGTTTCGAGGAGGCAGAAACGACGCCATTGGATTTGCTCCAAACCCCGATCTGCTCCTGATAAGAACATAAAAAAGGAAAGAAAAAAAAAACCATTCAGATCTGGGTTAGTGTTTGTGTACAATTGATTTTTGTGGAAGAATTTGTGTACAAATTTTGGAATATTTTGGGTTTCTATTCTTCTGTTCTTGGGATTGAATATTCTAGGTTTATTGTTCTTGTGTGTTCATGAACAAGATGAATTTGGAATAGGACTTTGATAATTTGAATGTGCAATTTATGAGTTTATGGGGTTTATGAGTTTATGGGTTTCTAATCTTATTGTTCTTGTTCAAGGATCTGAGATCTCCATTCATATGATTTTTTTTTTTTTTTAATTCTGTTTGTAATTATTATTATTTTTAGTTAAAAATAATAAGTTAATTTTTTTTTTAATTTAGATGCTGATGTGACATTTTTTAATGCCAAAATATATTTTTTTTAATTATTATTTTAATGTGCCATCAACAACGTCAGCTTTTTCTGTTAGCTGGGTGACGGTAAGGACTTAAATATCACGTGTTAATTGGTTAAAGGATTAAAAGTGCATTTACGCATAATTATTGTGTTGGGTTTCTTAGAAAATTGTCTGTTTGGTTACCCAGAAAATGCTGGGATTTTTTTTTTTTTTGTCTATTTGTTTATGGTCGGATTCATTTGGATTTTTGCACCACGTTGTCATTTTTCAATGTTTCTTTGGGAAGAGATTCTTGATTTTCTTGGGGAAATTTTGAATAACCTGAAAATCAAAAATGCTATATAAAAAAAAAAAATATATATATATATATATAGAGAATTATAGAGATTATTTAATTTTAGTTAAAGACATTAAATAGTTAATAGCACATGACACTATTTAATTGGTCCAACTAGCAAATGTCACAATATGATGTGGCACTTAATGAACACATCAGCAAACCACTAACGAAAGTAAACTTCAGGGTGTAAAATCCAATTTTTCAAATTTTGAAGCATAAAATCCAAGCAACTCCAAACGTTAGGGGGTGTATTTTGCAATTTACCTTAATTTTTAAGAATAGTACATATTTTCTCAGCCAAAAAAAAAAAAAAAAAAAAAAAAGAAGAAGAGAGTATGAGCCCATTTAGTTGGAGATTTCTAGTATTATTGTTTAAAATTATGTGAAAACTGTGTTTAAAAAGTGTTGTGGAAACACATATTTTCAATTATGTGAAAACTGTGGTTTAAAAAGTGTTGTAGAAACATGTGTTTTCAGTATTCATAAAGTAAAAAATGTGTCTGGTACCGTGTTTCAGTGTGTGAAAAAACATAATTGTATGTTGGTATGTGTGTGTTTTCTTTTTAAAAAGCTAACAAGTGGGCCCATGGTTAGAGAGAGAAGTCAGTTTTTATTTTGTCCAATTGAGTGGGCCTCATGGTTTTCAACGTATTTACAAAAGTATTATTGAACAATATTGTTTGAAAACTGAAAACTAGTTAAAAGAGTTTTCTAAATTCAGTGTTTAAACACCTTAAAATGAGTAATGTTTATACACTAAAAATGGTTGATTAAACACCAATATATATTTGTTTGGCCTTTTGTGTACTTCTGCGCATTAACAATTTCTCTAGAAGAAAGTGTTTTTTAGTTGGCAACAAGAATTCGTTGTCTTTTTGCACAGTTTCACAGGCTGCATAGCCCACATAGGTACATGGGACAACACGCCTTTTGCACAGTTTCACAGGCTGCATAGCCCACGTAAAATTATATTTCCATCCCTTTTTTCAAAGGAAGTACCAAAATGAAAAGACCAAAAAATCCTTAAGTTTATGCAACTTATAAATGCTTTAAAGGGTAAAAAAGTGACTTCATAACCTATAGCATCACACACTTTTACTGGTATTGACCAAGCAACAAAACCAGAAGACTCTACAAACTTATAAAAAAAAAAAAAAAGACTACAAAACCACCATCCAAATTAATGCAAAACAAAACCACTTAAACTCTTTTTTTTTTCTTAATATATATAGTACACATAAATAAGACATAGGTCAAAATAATAAGTAGGGACAAAATAAACATTAGCTTCCCACCAAAAATAAAAATAAATAAATATTAGTTCAACGCCTTCTTGTGTTGTAGTGTTTTTCAAGCCCACTAGGAGTGTTCGTAAAAAGGAGAGATAGTTTGCATCTCCCCTGACAGGGACGGGAACTGCTTGGGTCAGGGACGGACCCAGAAGGGGGCAAAGGGGGCCAGGGCCCCCCCGGGCCCAAAAGAAAAATTTTAACAGGTTAAATTTTCTTTAAAAAAAATTGGGCCCCCCTTAGTTTTACCTTGGGCCCCTCCCAAAAATAAATATGAACCCTGCCTGACTGCCCATCAGATTCCGGCCAGCCCATGATCCATGTAAAAAAAAAAAAAAAAAACAAACAAACAAACTCAGTCCAAAACCAACCCAAACGGAGAAGAAAAAAACGAAGGAAAAAAAAGAACAAAAAAGAAAAGAAAGGAAAGGAAACTTGAGAGCCCATAAGATTCCGGCAGCCCATGATCCATGTAAAAAAAAAAAAAAAACAAACAAACTCAATCCAAAACCAACCCAAATGGCCAAACGGAGAAGCAAAAAACAAAGGAAAAAAAAGAACAAAAGAAAAGAAAGGAAAGAGAACTTGAGAGCTGAGACTGAGAGCCAGAGGCGACACAGAGAGATCAGAAATAGAGAGGCGAGAGTGACAGAGAGACCCACCCCGATCCCGTGACGCCGCCGCCGCCGCTGACGCGACGCCGTGTTGCTGTGACGATTGCGAGAGCGAGACGCCGAGACCCATCTTGTCAAGAGCGAGAGCGAGACGCTGTTGATCTTGCTACCAGTCACGCCGGCGAGACCCACTTGCTGCCGCCGGTTGCTCAAGAGTCAAGACCCACTGCCACTTGCCCCCACCGCTCACAGGTATTTACTCTTACAGTTGCCTTCAAAATTTAATAAATATAAAATGTTTGTGATATAATCTGAGAATCTGAGATTCACAGAAATTGTGCTTGTTTGTGTTTTTACTGATGAACTGAACTGATGTAATGTTGGTGATTGACTGATTGTGAATTGAAATATTGAATCTGTGCTGCGGCTGCTGCCTGTGGTGTTTTTTTTTTTTTGGCTTTTTGGCTGTGACTCTGTGACTCTGTGTAACTGTGTTTGTGACTCTCTTATATAGATAAGAGAGATAGAGAGAGAGAGAGAGTAGAGTTTGTAGTTGTAGGGATTAATTTTTCCTTTATTGACTGGTAGTTGGGCATAACAGGGACAACCAGACAAGTGAAGTTGGGGTTGGGCAACGGACAAAACAAAAGGTTGACAACTTTACCTTTTTTTTTTCTGTAAGGTCAATTGGTGTCGGCAGTGGGCAGTGGGCAGTGGGATTCATTGGGTTAGTGGGTCAGTGTTAGAAAGAGGGAGACAATTAGACAACACAAAGGCATAAATAAAGGCAATCAACACATAGACATAAATAAAGGCAGACTAAAGACCAAAAAAAAAAAAACAAATCATATATTATAATTTATAGGAAATTGTCACACAAATTTAAGAAAATAATGGTGATTCTTATTTTATTTGTAGATCATGAAAAAATCAATTACAATGCTTGATTTTTTCAAAAGAAAAGGTTCAACTTCAAATTCTTCCGAAGTCAATGTGGAATTGCCAACAACTAATGTTGCTATTCCAATTCCAGAAAATGTGGAATTGCTAACAACTAATGTCTTGGTTGTTAGTTTATTAATACTATATGGATGTGTATTTGAAAAAAAAAATTCGCTTATCTCCGACCCCCCCAACTTAAAATCCTGCGTTCGTCCCTGGCTTGGGTAAACCATAAACCAGTTGCCCCGACTTTGACGTAAGAAAAGTCCAAAAGCACTAGTGGTCTAGGACTATGTTTCAATAATACTAATCCAGTATTTCTTTAGTGTTTCTTAACCAATAAAGCATATCTTTGGGCCTGAAAAACACTACAACACAAGAAGGCGTTGAACTAATTTTTTTTTTTTTTTTTTTTATGGGAAGCTAATGTTTATTTTGTCCCTACTTATTATTATTATTTTTTATGTGAATGTCCCTACTTATGAATGTTACGTATGCCATGGTAGTTAATAACAGTGATGGTGTCGGTGTGACTCTTTTCAACCACCAGAACAGTCTCAATATTTAAATGTTGAATTGAGTAAACCATAAACTAGTTGCCACACCTATGTTTCAGTACTGAAACATGGTACTTATAAAAAAAAAGGTACTGAAACATAGTACTGAAACACTAGTCTCTCCAACAGTGGAGGATGTGGAAGCCCTTGCTGGTAGGAGGGCGATTTCGTTTGCTCTGGATCTTGGCCTCCAGGATGTTATTTTTGAAGGAGATGCTGAAACCATTGTAAACTCCCTTGTCTCTGATGATGAATGTATGGCCTCCTTTGGTCATCTCATTGAAGACTCTCGGCTGCTTGCAGTTAGTCTCAGGGCTGTTGCTTTTTCACATGTAAAAAGGAAAGGGAATAGCGTAGCGGACAAGTTAGCGAAACTTGCCCGAGAGTCCCTTTCCCCTCGTATTTGGTTTAATGACATCCATAGTGATGCAACCAATCTTGTATTGTTTGACAGAAGTTTCTGTTGATTGTTGAATGAATTGATCTCCTTCTCAAAAAAAAAAAAACACTAGTCTCTCCAGTTCAGTACTGAAACACTAGTCACCCCACTAGGGAAACTGGTGTTTCAGTACTGAAACATAGGCGTGGCAACTAGTTTATGGTTTACTCAATTCAACATCGACTAGTGTTTTCCTTTTGAAATGTTTTTTTTTTTTGAAATGATCGACTAGTGTTTTCAGTACTGAGTGTATGGTTTACTCAATTCAACATTTAAATATCGTGCCCGTTCTAGTAGTTGAAAACAGTCACACACCGACACCATTACTCAATTCAACATTTAAATATCGTGCCGTTCTGGTAGTTGAAAACAGTCACACACCGACACCATTACTGTTATTAACTGCCATGGCATATGTAACATTAATTTTGCATTACTGTTGTTAGCAGCACATAGCACACGTGACATTAATTATTTTAAAAAAATTGTATCATTCATAATATTTTATAATAAATTTTAAATAATAAATTATTATTAATTTTAATTTAAACTTTATTTTACTTATAAGTAACCGTTAATAATAATTTATTACTTAAGATTTATTGTGAAAGTCAATGTTATGAATACCATTCTAGACCCCATTTTGGTTTGTTTAGTAAAACGAAATATTCGATATCAATCTATTTCGACATACCGTTTCAAAGTATTTCGGAGTTTCTAAAAAAAAATTAAAAATAATATATATTTATATTTTCTTATACAACATAAAATTATGATCTAAATATGTAAACCTCAAATAATACAAATCATTTAGTTATTACATAACAATTACTGTTTTAGAATATTAGAACATAAATGTGTAATTAAATAATGAAAAACAACAACAAAAAACAGTACAATAACAGTGTGTGTGTGTGTGTGTGTGTGTGTGTATAGGTAGGATTGAGATCCTGTGCAATACCTCCTGTGGGGGGGTAAAAGCCCAGAGCTACTTAATGGGCCGGGGCGCCCTGTTAAGGATTATTATATTTCCGAAGAGCAATAGGTGGTTGGAACGGCCCATCTGAAGGAGGAGGCCAGAAGTAAAGGGGAATGCCGTCCGAAGAGGTCACTGCTGGTCCGAGGCGTCCTACTCCTCGGCCAAATTAGCCTTGATCAAACAAAGTGTGGAAGACCCGAATAACCTTCCTAACAATCTCAATGATAATGATAAGTCTGAGTGGATCCAGAGATGATCAGAACTAAAGAAAAATATCTAAAGGAAAAGCTGTTACCACCGCATTTAATGCGCTGCAACAGCTTTTCTGGCCGCATTTATGTGGAGAAGACCCCTGAAAGTGCAACCTCAGCTACTGCCACTCACAAAGAACTAAAGTAGACACATGACGTGACATGCACTTGAATAGATGCGCGGATGAAGAACAGGTGACGATGGAGATGATAGGAAGGGATGCTATATAAAGAAGAAGGGTCCCTGATAATGAAAAACGGAGAAAAGAGAGAAAAAGTGAGAGAAAAGCTTTACTGTAGCTTTGAATGCGGTAATCACTGCTCACTTAATAAAACATCTCTTCGGATATTCATTCATGGAGTTGTTCAAGCTTTAGTTCATGTTATCGTCACTGCACGTAACCTAGCCAACTATTCTGTGCTTCATAACCAGCCCAGCTCTTTGCCCACTCTCTACAAATTCATTGTTCTGGGTTGTTAGGCCTCTAACCCATATCCTTTGGGCTTGGGCTACAAAAACAACCCTACAATTGGTGCCGTCTGTGGGAGAGCTTGTGCAGGGGTGGAGACAACAGTAGGTGATGGCTGAGCAAGGTGAACAAGAAGCGGAGTCTAGGGCATCTCAGCATGAGGACCTTTTCTTAACCTGGAGCAAAGACAAGACCGCAAGGGTAGCGTGCACACCATACCCCCTGGTCAGAGTCAGTCACATGGCGGAAGCCACATGTCCCATGCAGAGAAGAACCGAGATTTGCAGCGGGAGGTTGAAAAGCTAAAAAGGGAGTTACGCCATGCAAAGAGGAAACGGGCTTCCTCGTATTCTGATGAGGACCCTGATGATGAGCCGGACGTCACTTATCAACCCAAATCTAGAACACCAGCCAGCGAGTCCTATACCTATGAACAGGAATCTCCTCACAAGGGGCAACGCAGAAGTCCATCACGTGGAGACGTCGGAAGCGATGCCATGAGCAAGGCTCTAAACCAGATTTCCAGGTCACCCTTCACGCGCAGGATCGAAGAAGCTAGACTTCCTCGGCGCTTTAACCAACCAATGTTCACCATCTACAACGGCAAAACAGATCCTGTGGAACACGTGAGTCATTTTAACCAAAGGATGGCTGTCCACTCCAGGGACGAAGCGCTGATGTGCAAGGTTTTCCCTTCCAGTCTTGGGCCAGTTGCCATGAGGTGATTCGATGGGCTGAGCCCAAATTCTATCAGCTCCTTCAAAGAGCTCACCCAAGCTTTTGGTTCACGATTTGTCACATGCCGAAGAGTGGCCCGACCTCTCTCCTCTCTGCTGTCTTTGACCATGCGGGAAGGAGAATCCCTGAAGGTGTATTCGGATAGATATTGGGAAATGTTTAATGACATGGATGGCAATTTTGACGCAATGGCCCTAGAAACGTTTAAGCTCGGCCTCCCTACTGATCACGGTTTAAGGACATCCTTGTCTGGTAAACCCGTTACTAGCATTCGTCAGCTAATGGGCTGCATTGAGAAGTACAAGAGAGTTGAAGAAGACCAACAACAAGGGAAAGGCAAGGAGAAGGTTATCCCCCTGGAAAGAAGGGATTTCAGGGCACACGACTGAGGACTGCAGGAACTTGTGGATTCATTTGGAACAATTAGTCAGCGAGGGGAAATTGCGACATCTCCTACATCACACCAGTGGCCGAGGAGGTCCGATGAGCGCGGACTCCCGGAGGGATGATCCTCTGAAACCCCTTCTGGGAACTATTAACGTTATCTTTGCGGCCGCAGGGAGAACAGGATCCTGGCCATCCAAGGTCATGTCGGTGGATCGGTTACATGCGGGGGAATCTGGCCAGGGTCCGAAGAGGTGCAAACTTGATGATCAGCTGGTTTTAGGCTTCTCGGACGCCGACAAGGTGGGCACTGTCCAGCCTCATGATGATGCATTGGTCGTCACCCTCAGAATTGGGGGTACGATGTGAAACGGGTGATGGTTGACCAAGGAAGCGCTGCGGAAATAATGTACCCTGATCTCTACAGGGGGCTGAACCTCAAACTTAGTGACTTAACACCATATCATTCTTCTCTGATCAGCTTCGAAGGAAGAGTAGTTACCCCGAAGGGCCAAATACGACTGCCTGTGCAGATTGGCTCAGAGGTGGTGGAAGTGGATTTCATAGTTGTGGACGTTTTTTCACCCTATACGGCAATTGTAGCCAGACCTTGGCTTCATGCGCTGGGGGCGGTTTCTTCCACCTTGCATCAGAAAATCAAGTATCCTTCCGAAGGCCGAGTTTGCAAAATCCGGAGGGACCAATCTGTAGCTAGACAATGCTTAGTGGCTGCCATTCAGCACGAACCCAGAGTCGAGTCATCGACCAGAGCCGAAAGGGGCTTATAGCAACCAAAGCACCGGTTAGCGCCCACAGAAGATCCAGACGAGGGCGCAGGGTGCGAAGATTTGACAAAAGTCCTCATTGGGGATAATCTCGAAAAATTCTTCCAAGTCGGATCCCAGCTACCCTTGCAAGAAAAAGAGGAGTTAGTGCAACTTCTTAAGGAAAACCTCGACGTATTCGCTTGGAATGCCTATGAAGCCCCTGGGGTGGATCCGGACTTCATATGCCACCGTTTGAAAGTAGACCTCCTGATCACCCCTAAGAAGCAGCCACCTCGGCGTCCATCCAAGGAACACGCTAAAGAGGTCAGAGAAGAGGTAGCAAAGCTCAAGCAAGCTGGGGCTATTAAAGAAGTTTTCTACCCAGAGTGGTTGGCAAATACCGTGGTGGTGAAGAAGAAGAGCGGAAAATGGCGAGTATGCGTGGACTTTACCGACTTAAATAAGGCATGCCCTAAGGATCCATTCCCCATGCCTAAAATCGATCGACTAGTAGATGCCACCGTCGGACACCCTCGAATGAGCTTCTTGGACGCGTTCTAAGGCTATCATCAGATACCCTTAGCCTAGGAAGACCAGGAGAAGACTGCTTTTGTGACTCCCATAGGCAACTATCACTATAAGGTGATGCATTTCGGCTTAAAAAATGCGGGTTCTACTTACCAGAAGATGATGATGAGAATGTTTGAACCACAGTTGGGAAGGAATATCGAGATTTACATAGATGACATGGTGGTGAAGAGTAAAGTGGTGTCCGAGCACGTGAAGGACCTAGAAAGCACTTTTGAAGTTCTTAGGAAGTACAAGCTACGCTTGAACACTGCTAAGTGCTCGTTTGGTGTGGGGTCAGGCAAGTTTCTAGGATATATGGTGACTTACAAGGGAATCAAGGTCAACCCTGATCAGATAAGGGCCATTAATGAGTTATAACCTCCTCGGAACCCCAAGGAAGTTCAGAAACTGACGGGGATGACGGCAGCCCTAAATCGATTTATCTCTCGATCAGCGGATAGGTGCCGGCCTTTCTTTTCCTTGATTAACAAGTGGAAAGGGTTTGAGTGGACAGAGGAGTGTTCTGTGGCCTTCCAACAGTTGAAGGATTATCTAGCTCGACCGCCAATCATGTCCAGCCCTGAGCCCGACGAAGTCTTGTTTGCATATATCGCTGTAGCTACCCATGCCGTAAGCTTGGTGCTGATCCGAATAGAGGGCGGTGTGCAAAAACCCGTTTACTGCGTAAGTAAGTCGCTTCATGAAGCCGAGGTCCGTTATTTACCGTTGGAAAAGGCTATTTTAGCAGTGGTGCACGATACACGAAAGCTCCCACATTACTTCCAAGCCCATACAGTCGTCGTCCTCACCCAGCTTCCGCTTAGGGCTATACTTCGAAGTGCAGACTACACTGGGAGAATTGCAAAATGAGGGACGATTCTAGGAGCTTTTGACATCAAGTATATGCCACATACCTCGGTCAAGGGCCAGGTGCTTGCTGATTTGGTAGCCAAGTTCACAGAGCCCTGGCTAGAAGAGGTAAAGCTGACATCGGACATGGATGAAAAATCGGTTGGCATGATTTTTCAACAAGAGCCTTCCCTNTCATGCCTGTAGTCCTCGGACCAGATGATTTGGGTTAGTTAACACCATGTTACGATTCCTTTAAGTGTTTAAACTTAAATCCAGTCATGCCTGTAGTCCTCGGACCAGATGATTTGGGTTAGTTAACACTATGTTACAATTCCTTTAAGTGTTTAAACTTAAATCCATTCATGCCTGTAGTCCTCGGACCAGATGATAGGGGATTAGTTAGCATTGTTACAATTTCATTAAATGTTTGAACTTAAGTCTCTTAAGTAAACACTCTATCACAGCTCTCTAACTGCTTGAATCTAGATCCAACGTAACGGTTCTTATTGAAGTGTCACTCTCTGATGAGGTATGATTAAGATTCCTGTACGTGTTTAGATTAACCCTAACCTATATTGCCTCTTAGTCTTTTGTACACATTTGGAAAGGCTTGTGGAGCTTTTTGCTATAACCCCTGTAGTTTTCGTTGTTTAGTAATAATTCTCATACATTCTGCCCCTTTCTAACACCAGTCTTAGTCATGCGAGTTGTTAGCATGACATCAGGATCACAATAAAGTTAAGGTACAGAACTTTAATAGTAATAGTGAGTTGTATTACACACAACAAAGCAAATGAATGCGAAGGAAAAACTGCTTCATTAATCAGGAAAATATCTTACAAATCTCTTACAAAAAGAAAAGCACAAAGAAAAGGGGGGCCCTATGTGTTTACTCTTGAGCTGAAGGAACCACAGGGTCAGCAACCTGGCCTGTCCGAACAGCAGCTTCTGGGGCCTGGCTCTGGGACTCAGCAGGAGTCTTCTCTTCGTCTAACCCTTGACCTTTGTCTTTGGTTGGCTCAACTGGCAGACCAGCCTCCAAAAGCTGTGGAGCAGGAGGAGAGTTAGTCTCTAGGAGCTCTCGGATCTCTGGATGATAATACGTGCTCCCAGGTAGCCTCAGGGGAGAGTCCGAAGGGACCCCGGCGACGTCCAGTGCCTTAAACCAGGTTACGTCGCAGTACTCACGAGCAACCAAAGCAAATTGCTCCGTAAGCTGCTTCCCAGTCTCGTCTACTCCTAGCTGATATGCCGCTTTCCTCTCAGCTTCAACTGACTCCTTGGCCAGTTGAACCGCCTGCTCAGCTGCTCGGGCGCCCTCCTTGGCTTTCTAGAGTTCAGCCCTGAGACCCTTCACCAGCTCCCTTTCGGTCGCCAGGTTGATCTCTGACACGCGCAATTGTTTGCGCTACTCCTCGGCTTGGGTTTCGGTGTTTTGGAGGCCGGCCTTGTAGTTGTCCCTTTCCCGGGTCATGGCCTTAAGCTGCTCGGATGAGCGAGCATAATCATCCTTCAGCAGACCAAGAGCCTTCTCTATCTCGAATTGAGACTGGGCTGCTACTTGGGCCTCGAGGTAGGACTTTTTGTTCCATTCCTTAGCCACGTAGATCTGCTGAGTAATCTGCATGACCACATTTTTAGCACAAGATGAAGAAAGGAAGCAATGCAAATTAAAAATGGAACCCAATTAAGAGAGCAAGTCTATTTACCATGGCCATGTCCCTCTTAAGGGATAAGAAGAGCTCCTGCTGGTTGAAGCACCTGTAGGACTCCATATCGTGAGGGAGGAGGAGTGGTTGTTACAGGGCCTCAGCAACGTATCCTGCCCTTCCCCCATTATAATTCCTGAGGGATGTATCCCAAAGGATGGGGGTGCCATCCAGCTTAAGCCTTGGGGACCATATGCGAGGTCCTACTCCTCGGCAGACCTCAGCCCCGACGTTCTCGTCACGGCTTTCAGTGGAAGAGGCCCTTTTGCCTCGGTCCCTTGTTGTCTTCTGCTGCTTGCTTACTTTTGGGGGCACCCCCACCTCCCTCTCTTCAGGCTCATGGGGCCTCTTCTTTTGTAAGTTTGTCATGGGCTTCAGGCCGAGTTCGGGAGCCTTAGGGGGCGCGGGAGGCAGGATCTCTACTAGCTGGGAGGTCCCAGCACCTTTCTGCTCAGCCTTTTGGCCCCTATTCTTCATCAGGTCCCAGCGCCTTTCTGCTCGGCCTTTTGGCCCCTATTCTTCATCAGGAGCTTCAAGTCCATCTCTTCGTCCGAAGAGTCATCGGGGAGGGCAGTTATCAATAACGGGTGGACACTAAAATGCCTGTCACCTCCTTCCTCGGCGTCTGAAACCTCTACCATTTGGTTTGCCCCTGAAGCTTCCCCTCCGAAGTGGAACTTGTCTATTTGTTCTTCTAGCGAGGAGGTGGAGGAACTAACCTTTTCGCCCTCAACCTCTGGTTCGAGGGGAACTTGCTGTAGTGGCTGGACGAGAGGGGGTATTCCCGGGGGTTTGGATGTGGTACTGGTGGAAGGTTGTGTGGTGCCAAAAAGCCCTTGAACGAAACGTCGATACGGTTAAGACGTTCGTCTCCCTGGACTATCGCATTGCCGAACCGGTTGGAGGTCTTTTCGCCTCGCTTTGTACCCTAGGATGAGGGGAGCCGATCGGAGTTGTCCGTCCTCGCTTACGAAGATCTCGGACCGCAGCAAATAGTTAAGCGCAGCGAAATTGGTAAGGCTGAGCCGAGGAGATATGTTTCTTCTATCTGTTACAAGTCACAGCAGAGCTTTGTTAGAAACCAAAAAGCGGCAATACAGGAAGAATCAAAAACTGCTAAAAGACGAAGGTCCTGAGCCTATGGTTAGTGTGCCTAAGTCTAACGTGTCCCACCTGGCTCTCCTGCTCTGGTCAGACAGTGAGGGCCGTCATACCACACCCTCGAGATGATCACGTAGTCATCCTTCATCACTTTATTGGATTTGGGTAGGCAGGAAATGAGCCTAACAATGTCGGACCGGGACTTTAAATAATATCCCGCCCCTTGTTGGCTGTGGAACTCATACATGTGCACCACATCGTGCCAAGTGAGCCCCAATCCTAGGTGGCGGTTGAGGTCCTCAATGGCTCCTAAGATCCTAAACATGTTAGGCGCGCACTGCCAAGGGGTGATCCTATGGTTTATAAGGTAACTAGTGGTGATAGGGCCCATAGAAATCGTTATCCCCTCTTCTAGGAAGGCGATGAGAGGGATCACGACCTCCCCCGTTTCCCGATCAGTTAGTATTTTCTCTGAAGGGCAATACCTCACACCCACGTTTGGAGGTATGCGGTATGTGGCCCTAAACTTCTCTAACTGGGCAGGGCTGTCTACCAAATACTCTAGTTTACCCATCACTCAACGGACAAATGGAGGCACAACGTAGCAGTGAGGAAATGGTTGCTCAAACTGAAAAATGGATGGCCGAAGAGAAAACCGAAGGATTGAGATGATGAAAACTTACAGGAATTGGGTTAGAGACCGATCTCTGAACTCGCAGAAGATTCCTGAGGACTCTGGGAAGAAGCAAAATCGGCGATTGGAAGAGTTCTGAGCGTTTGTGTGCTTGTTCTTGTGGAATGGTCTGAAAGTTGCAAAGTGAGGAGAAATGTCCACCTCCGAGATTTTATACGAGGTCAAACGAAGAGGCAGAAGTTATTTCTCCCAAATCTCGGTGAAAAGCCTCGCCTGTTGGATCAATAGCCCACCGTTGGATGCAAAGGACAAGGTGTCCCTGGAGTAGTTAATGTAGCGCTTTGGGAACACGGAAAACAGCAGCAACAATGATGGAGCTCGCGCATCCATAACTACACAAGTGCCAGGCCGAATTTTTGTCCGTTTTCCAAGCCTGAACTCCATGACAGGTCAAAATCCCATTTTTTCTCTTCGGATGCGAGGGAAAAATTAAGATTTTGAGGGGCTATTGTGGGGGGGTAAAAGCCCAGAGCTACTTAATGGGCCGGGGCGCCCTGTTAAGGACTATTATATTTCCGAAGAGCAATAGGTGGTTGGAACGGCCCATCTGAAGGCAGGAGGTTCAGAAGTAAAGGGGAATGCCGTTCGAAGAGGTCACTGCTGGTCCGAGGGCGTCCTACTCCTCGGCCACAATTAGTCTTGATCAAACAAATGTGTGGAAGACCCGAATAACCTTCCTAACAATCTCAATGATAATGATAAGTTCTGAGTGGATCCAGAGATGATCAGAACTAAAGAAAAATATCTAAAGGAAAAGCTGCTACCACCGCATTTAATGCGCTGCAACAGCTTTTCTGGCCGCATTTATGTGGAGAAGACCCCTGAATAGTGCAACCTCAGCTACTGCCACTCACAAAGAACTAAAGTAGACACATGACGTGACATGCACTTGAATAGATGCGCGGATGAAGAACAGGTGAACGATGGAGATGATAGGAAGGGATGCTATATAAAGAAGAAGGGTCCCTGATAATGAAAAACGGAGAAAAGAGAGAAAATGGAGAAAAAGCTTTACTGTAGCTCTGAATACGGTAATCACTGCTCACTTAATAAAACATCTCTTCGGATATTCATTCATGGAGTTGTTCAAGCTTTAGTTCATGTTATCGTCACTGCACGTAACCTAGCCAACTATTCTGTGCTTCATAACCAGCCCAGCTCTTTCGCCCACTCTCTACAAATTCATTGTTCTGGGTTTGTTAGGCCTCTAACCCATATCCTTTGGGCTTGGGCTACAAAAACAGACCCTACACCTCCCAACCATTTGTTTAATCTAATGCATAGAAAATTTACACCTAATAAGGATAGGTTAGCAATCCGCGTCACACCCACCTTCTGCCTTTTCTTTGCTCATTTCTCTTTGCCTTTTAGCTACCCAACCAAAAAAAAAAAAAAACTCTCACACCATTGTTGTGTGGTGTTGACTTTGACATCAGTCCTGAAATTTATATTTGCTTGGTCATGCACTCATGATGTATGCTAAAAAATCATTATAAAATTTTTCTTTTTTTTTTTTCTAATTTTTTTTAGGTATCTGCTCCTTTTCTAAATTTGGATTGACTATGCGGATGGGTATTTTGCTTGTGGATGGTATATTTTGTTTCTTGAAATTCATTTTAAAGATATAAACTGTGACTCTTTCGGTTTCTTGTGGAAAATATTTGCATTTTTGGTTGCTTGAATTGTTACCACGCCTAGCAAGTTTAGCCCAAATTTTTAAGTTTATATGTTAAGGCCTTCCAAAATATTCTGGTGATGCTATTTTGGTTCTAAAGAATGTTTGAAATTTTGGTGATGTTATTTTTCATTTAATAAAAAAATTGAATTAAAAAAGAAGTTAATGTGTGTCAGAAAGAATAGTCTTGTCACTGAGTGGTCTTGTCTAGTAACTCTAGTCTTGCCAATTGCAATTTTTGAAATAAAATAAAATAAAATAAAAAATTCCGTATGGGTTACAATATTGCACCATGGTTTTAAAAACCGATACGGTCAAAGAACCGAAAAAAGAAGTAGTTACCGGTTTTATAGTCCGATCGAGGTCTGACCGATGGTCGAACCGATGATGTCATAAATATTTAATTAATAATTTTAAAATTATAAAAATAGTTAATAAAATATATAATAAGATTATTACATATAATAATATGTTAAAAATATATATAACATATTTTTAAAAAAATTATGTGAGTTTTTACATCTTACATGTAGAAAATAAAAATAACCAAATAAAAATAAACAATAACCAAAAATTATTTTCAAAAAATAACATTTAGTGACACCCTTCTTTTAGGTTTATTTATTTGTTTTTCCCTCAAAATGGTCTATATATTATGTATTTATTTATTTAAAAAAAAGAGTGAATTATGAGGTTGTTCACTTAATTAATTATTAAAACTATTATTTTTTATATCATAATTATCTTAATGAAATGTAAAAGGAATGGGAGAAACCCCAATTCACGTGAGTTGCTCACGCTTTCCCTAAGGTAAAAGTACAGCTTAAGACTAAGGAAAATTAAAGTTGTGGCTGTCATTGATTCTCAAAAAACAATTAAAAAAATGCGTGGCTCTCATTGCGTTATTGACTATTGTGTGCAGTGTGCACACTGAACAAGTAGCAGAGGCAGAGCACGGCATAACAGAGTTTTACAAACTGTGCAAACCAGTTTCTCTCTTACAAACTAAGAAGAAGCTCTCATAAGAAAAATGGATCAATTTAATTTCGTGTGTATTGCGGTCCTCCTCTCTCACATCCAAACAAAGTTTTTCAACCATCTCTTCCCTCTATCTGCGAAGATGTGTGCGTATCTGTGAAGATTTTCAACCATCTCTTCTTTGCCACTTGCGTTTTTTGGAAAAAAAAAATAAAAATAAAAATACCATATGGGTTAGTTACTTGTCTTGCCACATGCGTTTTTTTAAAAAGTTGCTGATGAATTCACTGCTGTTATTGTGCAAAATATTTATTTTTTTCTCTTTTGATCTCAACCACATACATCTTGTAACTCTCGTCTTATCTGAAATTATTGAGTTGTCCCTTACTCACCGACTCCCTCTAAGGAGATATCGTTGAACGAAATTGGTATTTAACCATAACTGTACAACTATACAGTTAGTTGGACCCGATTACGAAGTATATATATTAGTAACATCTCGAGTCTATCAGACTCGATTTTTACTTAAATAAATCGACTCTTTCAGGCTCGGTTTTCTTAAATTGACCTGGCCTACTGCCACGTGGAGTGCACGTGGAATTCGAGTCTTACAAAGTCGATTTCTGACCGAGCATCCACGTGGACTACACCTGGCGTTGATAATGACGTGGACGACACTTAGATCTCGAGGGTTAAAGACTCAGTTACCGAGTCTCAGAAATTCGATTTTTAGTTATGGTCACCTGTCTTGTCTGTTTCAGTTGGCATGTGTGAAGAATCAGAGAAATCAGAGACATTTTTTAAAAATAACGCCTCTCTCACAGTCTCTCATCTCTCCAGTGTCACCTCTTCAGTCTCACTCACAGAGCTCTCTCACCTCTCCAGTCTCACGGTCTCTCACTCACCCTCTCCCTCTCCCTCTCACTCTCACACTTCAGGGCCTCTCTCAGTCACCCTCTCCACCCTCAGTCACCCTCTTCTCTCACTCAATCTGCACTCAGTCACCCTCTTCGGCGAAGAGTTTGGTAAAGCCACAGCGAGGTGTACCGTCTCAGGCCTCTCCTCCTAAAGTTTGATAAAGTCCACCGAAGTAGAAAACTCTCACTCACAGAGCTTTGATCAGTCTACGCGGTCTGTGAAAACCAAAAAAAAAAAAAAGGTGAGAAACAATGTTTATATATAATGGGTTTCACCGTTTGGTTGCTGAGAAACAGTGGGTTTGTGGGTTCTGTTTTAAATTTCTAAAAAAGGACAAAACTTTATATTTGCTGAGGATTTAATTTTAGTGGGTTTGTGGGTTCTGTTTTGAGAAACTTTATATTTGTTGTTTGAGATTGAATTGGTTTGTGGAAATCGGATTATGTTGCTGGGTTTGTTTATATTTGCTGAGGATTTAATTTTAGTGCTTTGTTGGTTGTTCCTATGATGAGATGCAATTGTTCACAAGTCTATAGAAATTTTAGAAATTTTGATTGAGTTTATGTTTAATGGTGTGATGGTACTCTGTTTTAATCAAGAGAGAAAGCTGTAGTTATTTTTTGGGATTTTTTCTTCACCCGGTTTGTTTTTTTACATGGATGCTTAAATTGTGAATTTAAAATTGTGTAGAGGTCATAAAAATACAATATGTTGCTCTGCTCTGAAGTTCTCAGTTATTGATATGTGTTAAAAATAAGGCTGATTTTTCATTGTACTTATATGTGAAGGTTGATACTTCAAATTATAGTAAATTTAGGTTTTGGAGATTAAATTTGAAGAAGTGTTTCTTTATGCGATTGGGAAAAAAAAACTGACTTTTGTTTTGCACGGTACTAGAAACAATCACAGAAAAATACAATATGTTGCTCTGCTCTGAAGTTCTCAGTTATTGATATGTGTTAAAAATAAGGCTGATTTTTCATTGTACTTATATGTGAAGGTTGATACTTCAAATTATAGTAAATTTAGGTTTTGGAGATTAAATTTGAAGAAGTGTTTCTTTATGCGATTGGGAAAAAAAAACTGACTTTTGTTTTGCACGGTACTAGAAACAATCACAGGCAGCATAACTGATTTTTGTCAATGATTTTGGGGGCAGAGACAAGTTTTAGGGGTTCCTTTTTGCCTTGAACAAATCCAGCAGTTTTCTTCTAATGGGCTGCCCCAAACTTTTTAAATGCACAAAGTTATTACTAAAGTATAATTGGCTTGCTTAAAATTGGCCCTTCTTATAGAAAAGTCCAATACAGTTAATTGATAATGCTGTTTGAATTTTACTATTGAAAACTTATGATTTGTTCCAATCACATTCACTATTCTTTTGCAGGTTGGGCCAATCACATTTCAGACCAACTTTCAGCCACATCTTGTCTAGACATTTCATCAGGTTGGGCTGCTCTCATCTTAATCCTTTATTTATTTATTTTTTATTTCATAAATATGCTTATCTTAATCCATGCTTATAGTAATAAAATTAATATGTATGCCTCATTTTTCAGTTATGAAAGTGGTAAACAGGCTATATGTAGGTCTGATGGTAAAATAGGTTGTGATATGTTTTAGTTATAAGGTTTTAGTACAAATGTTAAATCAGGGATTGGAAAAGTTTTCGTACAAAAATTCCAAAGCTGTAGGCCATTGCGATAGAAAGTCAAATGGAGCAGATCGATCATGCTCTCAAAGAACCTTGGACATCCTGTTGGAAAAAGAATAAAAGAAAAAAATAAAAATAAAGTCTTTGCATTCCTTGCAGACTTTGATTGGCAAATTGTGCTTGAAGGTTTTGTAAGAGTGGGTTGGATTTTATTAGGGAACTATGTTTTTCCTATGTAGTATGTACAGTTTAATAATATTGTCATTTAACCTATCTTTGAAAATGAATTTCAGAATAACTACCTTAGGGAAATAGTTGGCTGGAATAGCCAGAGTAGTGTGCTCAAGAAACACTCCAAGAACAGTCAGACTTCAACAGAGACAAACAACAAGCAGTTGATTGACACCATCTACTGCTTTTAGAAGATTTCAGAGCATAGTGTGGGTTTCAAAGAATAGTGTGGGTGGTAGTGGGGAAAGAGATTTGTGGGTTTCAGGGTAATCCGACAAACCAAACCCGCTCTTGTCAAAACTGGCGAGGCAGAGCAATGGCTGTGCGGGAGGCACAGTTGGGGTTGAGAGGAACGTCAGGGAGAGGGAGGTAGAGAGAGAAAAACCCCTAGTGGAAGTGAGAGAGTGAAAGAAAAATAAGAGAGGAGAGAGAGTTTTTTTGAAATCATTTGGGTAAACTGTTGCTAAGTGAAACTTGAAAAGAGAAGAGAAATAGATGGACACGTGGATTGCCAGCTTGGACAGATAACGTGTCAATATTTTGAGCATTAGATTTAATTAATGGCTGATATTAAAGCTATTGCACCCAATGCAATACCCTAGGTATTGCACGGGATATGAATCCGGTAATTTTTTAATTAAGTCAGTACTTCATCTGCAAAGAACAGCTCAACCCCTCTAGAGTCTAGACCTCCCATTCCATGCACTCCAGCTCACACACACATAAGGATCAAATTTGGATTTTTGACCAACTTATAATGGACTGTCATGTCGCAACCATCCTATCCTTGTAGTAATCAAACCGGGACAAAGATTTTTTGTAATGACGTTTGGCTAGTGAGGACAACTCTTCACTTCAACTCAGCCTAGCTAATTTAACTTCTTAATTAGACATTAACATTAATGACTAAAACTAGACATGGACCACTATTTTGATCATCAACAAACTTAATGGTGGACTGTCAAAGACTCATTACCTTACTGTTATAATTATATCAGTCATAATCTGTGGCGGAGAAGCCACCAAGGGGCAGTTAAGTTGATTTAATACATATACACAGAGAGTTTCTAGTATTTGCAATTCACGTTTCTTCTATAATCGTCAACAACCTACAATCTTATTTCAACTCCTAACTTGATTCGCAACAAACAAACAAAAAAAAATTATAGCTGTGAGTGAATTTTACTTCAACTCCTAACTTGATTCTCTACAAACAAACAAAAAAAAAAATTATAGCCATGAGAGAATTTTTTTTAGGTACAGTGTTGATAAATCCATGACAATGTTAGTTTGTTTGAGTTGTAATGTAGTTATTCAAGTGCAAGACCAAGTCCAAGATTCAGCTCAAGTTAATTAAGGTAGTCTCAAATTTCTCTACAATCTCTCAATCCACTCTAGCTAGGTCAATCGATCAACTCTCGACCAAGTCTCCATCATTTGAGAATTGAAAATTCTAAACAAATCCATTAAGTCAGCTGTTTAAGTGGGATTTAGTACCCTAGATGCAAAACTATATAAGTGTACAAAAGTGTCCATTAGCGGCTCCACATGCAAGCCAGGGTGGTGACCACCCTGATTGCACCTGACTTGCAAAAAAATTGATATATACACACTTGCTAAAAAAAATATTATATGCTAAACTAATTTATTGTGAACACCCTGACTTGAGAATTACAAAAATTTTTGTTCAATAAAAATAAGAGTAATGCTACATTCACAACTTTTTTTACAATAATTTCACAACAAATTCAATGTAGTAAGCTGTTACTAATTCTAATTTGACCCAAATGCCGATATTATTTTTTTTACCAACCAATAACAGTTTTTTACATAAGATTTGTTGAAAAATTTTGTGGACGTAACATTACTCCAAAATTAATTCTTCCCCCCTCCCCCCACCCCCCCCCCCCCCCCCCCCCACCAAAAAAACATATTCTTAATACCTTTTATAAATTAAAAAAAAATTAAATAACAACAATAAATATTAGCCCAAATAACAACAAACATAAACCAAACAAAAATTAGACAAGACCAAACAATAACAAGTGAACAAATTGTTCAGCAAAAAGCCTATTATAAAACAAAAAGATAAAAATTGCTAATCATTTAAATTTGTAGATCATTCAACCTATTCAATAAAATAATTTCTAATTTCATTTTTCCTTAAAAAATAATACTAAGAAAAATATTGTGGTTGTGAGTTCTCTTTTATGGTGATGATAATTATACTCTTTTTGGCTTTGCAATCACAACAATTTTGCTCTCCTTAGTGACTTGACTTGCAATTGTAGCAAATATTCAAGTTATCACTTTATTAGATTTTTTATAATATAAATTTCTTGGTGACCACTTTAAAAAGAATTCCTAGAGCTGCCTCTATAAGTGTCAACTAAAAAAAGATTTTTGGAGACATCAATAGAAACCCTAAAATTTTGAATTCACCACTATCATGAGATAATCAAGTGAATTTAAAAATTGGTTGTTCGCATGAGTGATCAAGGCTAAAGCAATAACAACTTTAGTGTGTTACATGCTTATAGCAGAGAAGAATTTTTCAAGGCAATTCTTGAAATCATAGATAAGATTCGTGTCAAGAACTTCAAATTAGAAGAGTTCAATTGAATTAGAGTAGTATGTGTTCACATCTATAAGTTCTACTATAATTAGCAATTATTAGAAATAAGGGTTTGTTTATTTAAATTGTAAAACTTCAATTCTAATAATGGAATTTTCTTTAGGGTTGGTGGTAAACCTCGAAGTGTTTTTTTTTTTTCTTTTGAATTAGTCCATTGGTTTTTCACTTCATCAACAAATCATTGGTGCTATTTACTCTAGAGTAGTGTGTGTTCACATCTATAAGTTCTACTATAATTAGCAATTGGAAATAAGGGTTTGTTTATTTTAATTGTAAAACTTCAATTCTAATAATGAAATTTTCTTTAGGGTTGGTGGTAACCCTTGAAGTTTTTTTTTTTTTCCTTTAGATTAGTCCATTAATTTCACTTCATCAACAAGTCACTGGTGTTATTTACTCTACTATGCATTTCTTTATTTTTGTGATTTGTTTACTGTGGCTAGTTAACTGGAATTCCATTGAACATCATAATTGGTTAACCTAATAAAGTTCGTTGAATTCTGCTAAAATCAATCATTGAGGTCTAAACAATCCTATCAATAAAGTACTTTTCCATTGATAGCTGTTGGGAAGCGGCTAGCTAGCTGAAACAAATGTTAATGATGAAGAAATATGTAAATGTATAAATGCTTCTCTCTTCCATCATGGGGGAACAACAAATTTTCTTCCTCTTTTCTTGATTGGATGGAACACAGGAGAGATTAAGTGTGTATATAATTTATAAGCATAATTTAATACAATTACTTTAAGTATTCTAGCGATTAAGTGTGCGTGATCTTAAAGTTTTTCTCTCATGTTTCAAATTTGACTCTGATTCTTCCAAATGATTTTGTTATAAATTCCGAGTTATTTGATTGGCCCATGACCTACCCCACTGCGCTAGTAGGACTATGCTACTCATGTACCTCAACAATATTGGGTTGGGCCGACAATTAGCCTGGTGAGCCAGTAGGGTACTAGGCTAGGCTATGAGCTATTATAGGTGACCCTTACTTGAAAACAATTAGATATCATTCAAAGAGAAGATCCAACCCCGCAAAATTATGGTGAAGAAGCTTATATATGTGAGGAGTTTCATGAGTTTCTTTATAGAGGAGCAATTTTGGAAATACAAAACCAAAATTCTCTAGTTAACAGGCCCAAAATTCAGAAGTATAAAATAGGAAAAATAAAATAAAAGAGTCATATATAGATAAAATGAGGAGAAATAATATTTAAGAACTAAAAATATACCATTGTGCACCTTTGGTGCTATAATCATTTTGCAAGTATAATGCCAGCTGCTTGTTTATTGGTTTCCTTGTATGGCTAACTGCCCCTTTACATAGATGCGTTGTTTAGATTAGTAAGGTCCAATGCTAAAATACCACTTCTCTTAACTGCCTTTGGGCCTTAAAAGAGGGCATGCTTCAGCCATGTTATGGACCTTATGGCTGCTTTGGCTGCTGCATTTTTTTTTGATAACTAATAGTGTTATATTAAATACCAAAAAAGAGCATACAGGAAGTATACCAAGAGAAAAATTAAATTAAAGCATGAAAATGAAACATAGAATGGAATGTAGGTGTGTTGTAAGAGTGGTTATGTAAAATAAAAAAAGTGATTTTTGTGATGCAAAATGCATTTTTTTTTATGCATAAGCGGATGGGAATGCCCTAAAGCATAAGAACTGTAGGAACTCCATCAAAGAGTATTGTATAGGAGTAGAACAGTATGACATTCAAAGAGTGTATTCAAAAAGAGAAACTTGAGATTTGGAAAAGATAGTTTGTTCCCCTCAAACGTGTGTCGATTTTGTTCCATCTGGTTGCGCCACATTAGACAAACTGGAACTGCCCTTTAGAGTTTCACACTTTTGCTGCTTAATTATAAGCCTCTGAAGAGGAGTATTGGTTGAGAATATAAATGTAAATCGAATCTATAATGCTTAAATGGGTTATTCATCAATCATCATCAAATACTTAATAGTAAAGCTCTCAATTGGCCTGTAACAGTTCGTGCCGGGCATAAATTTTGACCTAATCAGTAAATCTTCTAAAATGGTTTTGGTGGCCATTAGTATCATTGTGTGCCCATACTATCAAAAATAGCCTACTGTTTAGTACTGGGGAACAAAAGCGTGGAACCACGTAATATTTGACTGTAGGGGATTGTCAGTTAGAACATCTAATGAAATAGTACCATGCCAGTTTATCTGGTCATCTAATCTTCATCAGATTTTTTTTGGCTCTTGCATGTCACAACTCACTTGTACTGATGCCATAGAGAAATTCTTCTTAGTGGCCAGTGCTAATGCTCATATGACATGCCACAGAAGCTCAAAAAAACATGTCCATGTAACTCTAGTGGCCAGTGCTAAGAAATTCTTCTTAGTGGCCAGTTTATTTTCACTAATATTTATGATCTTACTTTACATGTGAAGTTTAATTAATCTATGTATTGCAGGAGTATACTGCAGTTTGTATTATTTTTTAGGCCTATTCTCTATAAATTTTGGCTTTGCTGGTTAATTGAAGAGCAGCGAACCCTCCTAAATTTCCCATTTTAGTCGGACAAAAGGACAAATATGAACCAAACTTAATTTTCACCTCTGGCTTAAAAAAAAATAAATAAAAAAAAATAAAAAAAAAACCAATGCATCTGGCATTTAGTTTTATTTTTTATTTTTTTTATCACTCGTATGGCATCTAGATTTTGTTTTGATCAGTCATATAGCATTTAGATATATATGGAAGAGTAGTATAACCAAGACCAACTGTTCATAATGGGCTACCACTTGCAAGAACTTTGTTTATTGGGTTAAAATATTTTTTTCTTCCTTGAAATATAGTTCAGGTTTTATTTTTAAAAAAATTTCTATATCCATCCATTCAAATTTAGAATATTCTATATTTTTTTCCTTCTTTCCACTCCCGTTAAGTTTTTTGCTGAGATGTCTAATGAAAGAGACAAAAATAGAATTTGGACAATATTTTAGGGATAAAAATAGAACATAAACTGTATCTTTTCATTTGTAAAATATAGGCTAAGTGCTATATTGGTCCCTAAAAGATGCATTCTGTCAGACACACCAACCAAAATCTTAATGAAAGTGGATGAAAGAACAAAATGGGGAACATTTTAAATTTTCAGAGACTGAAATAGAAAATTTTAAAATTTAGGGAAGAAATAGAACATGGACTTTCAGGGATGAAAAGAATATTTTTGGCTATTAATTTTCATTGGTCATTTACCACTACACCATTCTCCACTAGAAATTCTGTTTCACTTAGAAAATACTTGCACATCATGGTGAGTAATTAGCAAAACAGGGAATCAGCATGGTTCGCAATCTTGAAAAAGGTGAATAAAGTGAAAAATGTAGAGCATTATGCCTTAAGGAAGGGAATAGGAATACAAATAAGGACTGAAGGTTATGTAGGGAGAAGACATTGGAGGAAGAGATAGGAAGAAGCATATCTGTTCCACATAGAAAATACTTGCACATCATGGTGAGCAATTAGCACAACAGGGAATCAGCATGTGCAATTTTTTGTTTCCCCAATTGTATGAACACTCTCACTCGTTCAAAGCTATAGTTGTCATTCTTTATAAAAATAAAAACAAACAGGTTTTTTTTTATATATGTTGAAATCATCCAAGGCTATGCTCATACAAGTATAACTCTATGAAAGAGCAAATTCAAGGAAGAAATCATCCAAATTGTGCATAGTGACGTATGAAGGAGTCTGCCAACATATGGCATACTTTTGTTCTAACTTAGAAGTTGATGAAATATGAACTGAAACATGTTGATTCAAAAATGAATTTTTTATTGTTACCACCCTCAAGTCAAATCCCTAAAATTATAAAAATACTAATAATGATTGAATGCACAAACTAGGTGTTACCAAGTTAGTTCTAATATTACATGTTATGATTTGAAAATAATTAGTCACATTTGCTTTCGAGGCAAGTTTCGCTCCTTGAGCTTGTTGGGTAATGGTTACCTAACCAACCTGATTTTTAAAAAAAATATATGTAATTGGGCAGCGTGTGTGTTAATATTTGTATGTGTTTTGAATTTTCCTTTATTGATGAAGGAATAGGATCATTCAATTTATATCTCAGAAGAAGCATGTGATTCAGTACTATAGTACCACTCACTTTTGATTGCATAACACACACTTACTGTTACTCACTATGTTTCATTTCAGTATCATGTGTTAATGAGTCTTCATGCGAAAGATATCTTAAGTTAGTGCAATGTTAATACCCCAAGCAACTTAATATATATACATCCTTTAAGTTAGTGATGCGGCAATTCATTTAGAGAAAAGTAGAATTAAATATGTGGACGTAGGCACATTGTGCAAATCCTCGTGTCTATATATTTCTTCTCTTTTCTTTAATCTTGCCTAAATGGGTTTATTTTCGCAACAATCATCTTTAATAGAGAACTGATAAATAATCAAGAGTAGAATTTATTTTTTTAGAATCTTTCTTACATTGTTTTTGTTTTTGTTCTGAACAATATCTATTACATGCTAACTGCTTATCATTTTTGTGCAGTATGGCTGCTGCAAATACTGGACAGATTAACCATGCAGAGCCTGGTCCCATTGACAACTTGGTGTTGACACAACAGGCCAACCATCGGTCCGAAGCTATTTGGAATAGGCAGGTAAAACGCAACAGTCAATCTTTAACTAATGTACACCAATTTAATTTATACAATGTACATGCTTTGGCATATATTAATCCATTATTCTGTTCTGTGCAGGATCCAGGAACCCTTACCTGCCGTAGCCGTAGTAAAGAGTTCTCCAATCGAGAGCCAATGGTGGACGATCGAGTCGTTAACATCATTAAGGCACTTGGTTTGGAGGGACTCCTCTGGCTCCCGGGTAGAGAGATTGACCATGGCCTGATAACGGCCTTAGTGGAGCGATGGCGGCCCGAGACTCACATATTCCACATGCCGCATGGTGAGGTCAGCATCACATTGCAAGACGTAGAGGTTCTTATCGGGCTTCCTGTTGATGGTGCTGCTATAACAGGGAGCACACAAAAAACCTGGACTACAGTTTGCTGGGATTTCCTTGGGTTTGAACCTGTAAATCAAAACCAGCATAAGCAACTCAATGGTCAGAGGATTCTCATCAGCCGACTCTTGGAGCAAGTTGCTGAACCATTGCCGCCTAATGCTGAAGAGGATCAGCTGCATAAGTACACACGCTGCTACATCCTAGCGCTATTAGGGGACACAATATTCGGTGACAAATCCGGCGATAGGGTGCATCTAATGTGGGTACAGCTATTGGAAGACCTTCGCAACCCACAAGTGTACAGTTGGGGAAGTGCTTGCCTTGCATGGATGTACCGAGAGTTATGCAGGGCAAGCGATAGGGACACCAATCAGATCGGTGGGTGTTTATTGTTGGTCCAGTATTGGGCATGAGCCAGGTTCCCTTATTTGTGCCCGGCAATTGAGCGTGGCCCGCCAGTGGGTGCTTACGGTCCTCTAATGCGTGCTCCACTATCCCTAAAGTAAGTCTCTATTGAATCCCATCCTCAATTGAGTAAAATCCTATAAGATTATCTTACTTGTTAATGTGTCTACATTATAGTTTTAATCATAACATTATCTTCGTAGGAAAGTTATAGATATTGATCTCTTGTTCTTGATTATTGTAGGTGGTTGTGGGTCCCAAACAAGAAAAATAGGCCCGCCAACATCTTTAGGGACAGGTATCGCGAGCAAATAGCTTCAATGTTGCCAGACCAGGTATGAGAATGCCCTATTTTACACTTTTAGGAACAATCTTATAGGTTTGGTGAATTTTGAAATATAAAGCTTAATGTGTTGTGTACTTGTGTTGTTTGCTGTTGTAGGTGGTGTGGCAGCCATATGAAGCTGAGTTTGAGAACCTTCCGCCGTGGTGCGTTGCAGGGAAGGCCGTGTGGACGGCAACAGTGCCGCTTGTATGTTTCCACTTAATAGAGAAACATACGCCGGATCGTGTCGTTCGTCAGTTTGGGATGATCCAAAATATTCCCCAGGCTGTTGACACTAATACAGTCCTACATAAAATTGATTTGAGGGGGAAGGTCGGTGTGGATTGGATGCAGAAACATGCTGTGCATATAGGCCACTGGGGTGATCGCCTTCAGTGGCGTTTTGAAGTAGTGCTTGGTGAGATGCCTCCACACCACGAGTACTTCGGCTGGTTCAACAGGGTAACTCGGAGGTTCATCGATAGGCCTGGTGCTAAATTGACTATGCTGGTAAGTTCTCCAAGTCTTCTACATCGTACCGTACTTCTTAGCATGAAACCACTGTTTCTTTCTTGTTCATAACCTATTTTGTTTATATTGTCTATATGTTTAGATCTAAAATAGCTCAATGTAATTTCTAGATCTAGGATTATCTTTTGGCTAAATTGATTCATAGATCTACTATTTTACATCATAAAAATTGTTACTTTGCAATAAAAAAAACGTTGCATAGAGGAATTAAACTTTATAGCTGAAAATTTATGGATCAAAAAGCATGGGAAGAGCTCAACTTTGGGAAAATTAAATCCATAATGGAATAGAAAGAAAAATTACTTGAAATGGTCATGAAGAGCAAGGAATAGACAAGCTTACCAACTTCAAGGGTCCAAATTGCTGAGGAACAGACAGCATGAGTTCCTCATTCCAGACTGGATTCAAGTTGCTCTTTATTATAGTTGTCTGAACAGTCTAATAGCATTAACACCACTTATTATCATTAGGGAAAAAAAATCATCAACCTGTGAGCTATGCATTTTGAATAATGAATACATCAAAATGAAGATATGTGTTCTGCCGTTTTAGCAGGAATTTTAACCATTATCGACCTAATATGACTTCTAATATCAGAAAGTTCTCAACAACACCACCAAACACAGACAACACAAGTAAGCCTTAATCCCAACTAAATGGGGTCGGCTACATGAGTCCATGGATGCACTCAACTCCATCTAGGGCCACACCAGCAATTAACTGTCTAAAAATCATGTACACACATGCAAATACATTTGTGTGTGTATGTTGTATTTATGTTCAAAAACTAATCAACAAAACCTGAGTAGACTTTACAATTTTATGTTCCAAGGGTTGGCTTGTTCACCCAATACCCCAAAGATAAAAGTGAAAAAGGAACAGTGACTAACCTGCTGCCCAAGAGTCAATATAACGTAAGGATCACTTGTCATCATATCTCTGATAGCTAAATTTGTGCCTTTTATCACTTTGACCTTCAATAGTCCAATAAATTCTACCATTCCTTCCTGGTACAATTTTTAGGATCAGATAAACTAAAGTTACTCACACAATTTAAAAATTGTCACATCAGACACCTGCCCACTAGAAATTTCATATAATTTGGATACTGACTAAGCCTGGAATTATGGTCCCCATACAAGTTTATCGGACTAATCCTTCTCTTCCTAACGACTTGAATTTACACCTTTGAATTTAAGTCAACAACTGCAGGAAGAAGAAAAGGTTAAGAAAGTTACCGAATTATGAGAAGAATTTGACCGAAAACTATCCATAAGCTTTCTACAAAAACTTGACTTGAGAGAGCCTTTCTCAGAAGGAAGTGACACAATCCGCAGGCTAGGTTTCAAAAATTCTTGAAGCTCATATTTAGCCCTACAAGGAAGAAAGTAATTAAGTGAATAACACCCTAAGAGCCTGTGATATGCACAAAAATTGAACATGCTCATCCAACCTGCCATATTAGTAATTAACTGTAGAATCATGAAAGTCTAATGGTATTAAAAAAAAAAAAAAAAAAAAAGAGTATGAACAGGACAAGGCAGTACAAAGCCATATTAGTAATTAACTGTAGAATCATGAAAGTCTAATGGTATTAAAAAAAAAAAAAAAAAAAAAGAGTATGAACAGGACAAGGCAGTACAATGGTAGGATAAGTAGGATGGTTATGGTAAATCCATCCAAGTGCCTTGCCCACCTAGTACAGGGCAACCAAACACACAGAGATGTCTCAGAAAAGTGTCACACGGATGTATGCTTAAAAAATTATAAATCATGTCTAACCGGATGAATTTTGCATGCAGCTCATGACTGGCATCTGGTCCAGGCTTTTCATATCCTCCAGGGACAAAGGCCTCATAAATTGCATTAGCAGAAGAATTTCCTCCGACCTCAACCATCGATTCAATTTCATCATCAGACCATTCATCCAATGTCACAGACAAAACCTAAAAATACCAAATTAATTTCGTTCAGAGAAAAGTATGTTTATGTGCATGTGTGGGACTTAGGAGAGAATAAAAAAACTTGAGAACCAATAAAAGAACATGTTACCCATTATTGAATAAAGACTGAACTTGCCTATAAGACTTGACAAAGTGGCTAAATATATTCATCAAATTGGAAATTATCAACATAAAAATAAAAACTAAGCAATCAGAAGCAAGTAGATTCCACCACATAGAATAATCATAACTATCAACCATTTAGTTAGAAATAACTTAAATGTTTTTCTGAACTGGTAGAAATGCTACATTAATGGGAAAAAAAATTCAAGGTGGTTAATCCCTCCTAAATTAACAAAATATAAGAAAATGTAAAGCAAGGTAGATTTGTTTGGTAGGAGAAACAAAAATAACCATCCTACAAAACTTTTATTTCCTTGATCTCTATTTGTTTTCACATGCATGGACAATTTAAGCTTAGTAAAGAAAAAAAAAAAATTAACCATGACCATTCAATGAACCCTTAAAAAGTGTTCAGGGTGTGGGTCAATGATTAGACTCTGGGTTGACCCAGGTTGACCAATGGCATTAGCATGATGCCAAAAATCTCTCCTTAGTTAATTAAACTACAATGTGCAATAAGTTCATACGTCCAGTAGATATCATATCACATGTGGCTACAGGCAACTAGTTGCCTTTTATGTTTTATAATTATTGTGAGAACAATACAGTAAAAGGTGATTTGGGAGCAATTACCTTTGATATATGGGTACCAAGGCTCTTGTGCACACCACAACATTTCAAGCATATAAAAACTCCAATATTTGCTGACCTGAAAATGAATTTATAACCAATTCCTCAACAAAAGAAGATGATAAAGCAAAAAAAAAAAAAAGTGTTTCATGACTTCGAATCATTCTTTGACTTGCACAATTCATGCACACAATGTCGATTAAAAGATCACACACAAAATCCTCACCTTTTAATGCTTATTCTCAAGCATGAAATATCAGTTGTGACAATACACACATGACATGCATGGTTAACAAACAAATGTGTCAAAGTGGAGAACTTACGCCCATTTAGGATCTGGGGCACCACAATCAGCACAATAACAATTATCTTTTTGAAGCAATAAATCTTTTAATCTTTTTTTACCTGTACAATAAAATATAAATAATAAGCAAGTTGTACAAAAAGATATTTGATGCAGTCATGGAAGATTAGTTTGTTGCTACATTGGAATTTTTTTTCCATTTCAGATTTATTTTATTTGGTCAATATGTGAAGTACAATTGAAGCAAAGGCCACATAGTTTAAAAGGTCTAGTTATATGTATTGTAGGGTTAAAAACAATTTTTAAGTTGGACTTTTATTTTATAAGCAATAGTTAGTTTTGCATGTACGGATGAAACTGTAAATTTGTAAATCCTGCAAATTTGGGTAATTTATTGAGTACAGAATTATCTAGGAGATTGTAAGTATTTTAGGTTTATTACATTGAATAAAAGTTATTTTTTACTAACTTATTGACTAGTAGGACTAGGAGATCTAATTCTGTTTGGAAAACTTAACCTCTAGGGTCTATATAAGAGTGTCATTGTACTCAAATCAGAGATGGAGTTGAATAATAAGAATTGATGATTTAGTTATGAAAGACACGCATATCCTAGCGTGATTTTTCTCCTTATTTCCTTTCTTCTCTTTCTCCTTCTCATTTTCATGACTATTCATAGTTACTATTCAGATAGCCCCGAACATAATAAATTTGTCTCCACTTCTTCTTCCTTACAACCACAAAGCAAGCCCTTCCTCTTACCTAATAAAACCCTGAAACTCCATATACTTTCTCTATCAAATAGCCATCAAATAACTCATCAAACTTTCCTTTAAATCTCAAACACAACCACTACCTAGAATTTCGAGCAACTTAGTTGCATCAAGGAATGGCATTCTTGCCTTTTTCCGCATCATCATGCTCTAGTCAAGGAGCACTAGATTTTTATTCTACCACTCTTAACCCTAGATCCACTAATTCTCCACAAGCACACATAGATAGATTCCCTAATTTGTCCTCATCTTTTCCAGATATTTTCATGTTTTCTTCTAAAAAGGCTTATGAGCTAATATCATACCAAAAACACAATAAGGAGGGGTAGTTGCATACAAAGCCTTAAAAACTTAATTGAAAATATGTATAATGAAACAAAACATTAGCTACAGATTAGCCATCAGAATAGACTAGGAAGTATAAAATCTTTCAATTTATCAGAATTTTAATTTTCAACAGGAGAACAGAAGATGTACTAATGTGCACTAGTCTAGTGGCTGGTTCTTAAATAAAAGCTTTCTTATCAAAAAAACAGAAGATGTACTAAAAACTTGGTTTGTATCGAAGCTGATTTCCATGGAAATGGTACAAAAGAGGTGGCAAAAAAGAAAAGAAATTATAGGAGGAAAATAAAATTATCAGTCACTCCTTCCTCTATAAGAGTACAACACCCTCAGTCAACAGCATTTAATTTAAAATTGTCAACTAGTAGCATAAAAATCCACCCCATGCTACACTCAGAGGCCCCTACATAGGTTTAATTATTTTTCATTTTTCAGGTGCTTGTCACTCTTGCTCTTTTCCCTTTTTTCTACCTCCTTTTTGCATTTTGTGGATGAGTGACTGAAACTTGGTCATTGAGGAACTTCTTCAAATCATCAAAAACTGCAATTGTGTGAGCTACCACTCTACTATTATACAATCGACGTGCATATACTGATACAAAGATGCAATCATTACCATTGTAATGAGATATGAAAGTGCCAATACTCAAGCATATCTATGCTCAACAAGTCAAAATAATTAAAAATTTATAACTCCAGTGAATTGTACACCCTGTGTTGGGTGGAGGGGGGGAAAAAAGAAAAAGGAAAACACATACACTGACATGATCCCAACAATTTCTGAAATAGATGTTACAGTACTCACTAATTCCCTACAGTTACTGAAATAGATGTTACAGTTTAAAGGATGCATTACTTAGTATTGCTAAGGCTATCCAATCACTTAGAGCCCACTGATGATAGTAAAACACTAGAAAGTATTACAGATACCTGAAGCAGGCTTCCCAAAATCCAGTGATTTGTTAGTCATTGCTCTGCTCATAACTCACAATCATCCAACTTAACCTAGCTCTTCCAAATAGCCTGGACAGCATGACCGAAAAAAGGAAAAGGAAAAGAACCCATATCAGAAAAAAGAACCCATGTTAATTCTCAAAATTATAACTTTTTCAACAATCAATCAATAATTAATCTGGATAAAACAGGATTAGCAGATTAGAATAACACAAACCTCCAAATAAACTTATTTCTAGATTTGATTTTCTACAATTCAAATCCATTTTCTTCAATTAATTTTCTGCATGTTTTCAAATCTCGAAATCCTTTTTGTAAATTAATCTAGTTTTAAAACAGATCTATGGAATACTTTTCAGTTCAAAGATTAATCTTAGATCTAAAAAGCCTAGCAAATGAATTACATGAATTTGAAATGCATGCAATATTGAAATTCAAAGTCAACATGAATGTGTGTTTTTTACAATTTAAGCCTTGTGGACATGTGATTGGTCATGTTTAGTCTAGAAGATTGGTTTTTACCAAATGAGGTGGGTGTTTAATACCTTAACATTTTGTAACTTAATCCCTTAGCCTAGATTTTGGGTTGTAGATCAGTTTGTTGTCTAATGTAATTTTTCGTTTTGATAGTGATGTCGCGGAAGCCTGAAGAGAAACACACACGATGCTCTCTTGATGGAACAGAAACTAAACTGTTAGTTTCTGGTAGCAAACCTCGAATCCACGAGGGGTTTCCCTGAATCCACAAGGAGATAAAACTGGAATCCACCAGAAGAAATTTGACAAAAAAAGTCTGTGTTTATTGATAATAATCTAATTTGCCTCTGACGGCTACAAAAAATATAAATACTAAGCAAAAAATGTTTAAAACCCTAATTCGCACTAATTAAGCGATTAGGTGGCAAAATTACCGAATTTTACCAAAAATGGCAAAATTGAGTTAAACGCAGAATCATAAACTACTGACCTTAAGGGTTGTCCCAAAACAGACGGGACCTTATTCTGACTTTTAAACTAAAAGTTATTAAGGAAAAACAAATAATACTATAAATAGCAAAAACATTGTTTTCGGGGCCTTAACGAAGGAATTTGCCTAAAATTTGGTGACATTCATAAAATGAATCTGGATCAGAACGCCGTTTCCCTTCAACCTGCCAAATTTCATGCAATTCCGACACTGTTACCTCTGATGGCCCCTACTGGCACCCCCCTTTGATCTTGCGTTGTGACTTCCTGCGCTCTTGCTGCTCCAAGAAGGCATGTGCTGTCTGTTCTACATCAGATAGATTGTAACTAAGAAGCAAAACAATATATTTTTCTTTAAATTGTAACTAGGATCAAAGTTTTGTAATATTTTTACCAAAATGTAATTTCACTTTCAATGCAAATCTAAATGTTCAGTTCATTTATGTTTTTCTTATTTTTTGTTTAAATAAAATAAGTGATGACTCCATTTTACACCCTTGATTTTACACCATTGATCTAGGGTAAAAGCATTTGTCAATGTAGTATAATTTTTTTTGTTTTCGTATGGTTGGTAGCATCAGGAAAAATCAGTTAACAAATAACTATCTATAGTTGATGGAAAACCCCTATTAAAAATATGGCTTATTTTTTAAAAGATGGTTTTCCTGAAATTTTTCAGAACAGATCCCTATCTCACCACAAAATAGTTCCACCAAAAACACTAAAATATGATAGTTTTCCAAAAAATTTCCATCTCATTTTGGAAAATGAACTTTTTTTTTCTTTGATTTTTAATAACTAAAAAAAGGTGGGGCAAATTTAACGTGGGGGCAATAAATGAAAACTTTAACCACTGACAAACTAAAAATATCACTACTTAACACACGGAGAAGTTATAAAAAAAAAAAAATACATAAAGTTTAGCCAAGAGTGCAATGTACTCCTCTAGTCCTCTGTGAAAGAGAATCAAGTTCAAATCACTCACCCCTTATTGTTGTAATTAAAAAAAGAAAAAGAAAAAAAAAAGAGAAAGAAAAATAAAAAAGGAGGTCCAGAAAGACAAACTACATTAGTAAAGAAAATAAAATAATTCAAAATTTTGGTAGGTTTTTCCAAAAATGAAAAGAAATGCCAAAAGAAGCTTTTTGTAGTCGTGAGAGGAAACTGTTGAAATCGGCTTGGGCCTAAAATAATAAAGTAAAGAAATAACAAAAATAACACATATATCTTCTTTTGGAAGCGTCAATTTCTTCATTTAATGCTTCATGGAAAATTTAAAAAAAAAAAAAAAAAAAAAAAACAAGCAACAAAAAAATAAAAGCAATATATTATTTAAAAAGTTGCAATACAAATAAAACCAGCAGTGAAGAGACTGATATATTGTATTGTAATAAAGAAGTAAACCAAACGAAGGCAAACATGGTCCTTGAAAAGGTCTTTATTTTCAATTTGTTCAAGGGACCAAGAGAGCACAATTTCAGTGAAGCCATGATCATTAGGAACTGCTCTCATCTTCTTTGAACTCTCTCCCCTTCTCTTTCATCATCATTTCTTCTTACATCATCTCTGCATGCATTAATATATTATATCATCAAAAACCCATTTGGCCATTTCTCTGTAACCCTTTAATAAATTCATAGAAAGGGAGGTTTCTTAACTAGGAATGAAAGAAGTACGAGAAAAAGAAAAAGAAAAAAGAAAAAAAAAAGAAAAAGAGGAAACTGGGACAGCACTTGCAATGACATGGAATAAATACGCTACATTTTCTGCTTAGCACTTGCTCTCCCGATAATTTGCAATTATTACTACCAAAACTCAATTCAAAACCAACATTTATTTTATTATCGATTGGCATTGTTGATGATTTAGGCATTACTAATATATGTGGGTTTTCCATGTGCAGGTTTCACTTGTCAACCGTTTGTTGCGGCATCACCCAGTGGGCATGGAGGAGCACACTGACATTAATGATGTGCTGACGGCAGTGCATCATATTGATCGTGTACAAGCTCCCATCCCTGAGGCCCCGAATGAGGAGGCAGCTTCTCCTGGGGGCCCAAGCACTACTGAGGGCCCAAGCACGAGCACAGCTCCGACTGGATGTCCCTCTCCTCAGCCTGTTGCTACCCCTCGAGGCCTCCCTACCCCCGATCCCTCTCCATACACCCCACATCCATCTCCTAGGCTTACCATCCCTTCCTCCATCTCACATCCGTCCCCTACCCTCACCTTCTCTTCACCCATCCCACATCCATCCCCTAGCCTCATCTCTTCACCCATCCCACATCCATCCCCTAGCCTCACCATCCCTTCACCAATCCCACATCCATCCCCTAGCCCCGTCATCCCTCCACCCACCCCACAGGAGTTCCCTGAGCTGTCACCCATTCCATCATTAAACTTGGGTATTGGTCTAACCCCTCCTCACATGCAGTAGGAGCCACCGTCCCACAATACGCCTACTGGCTCTTCTTCGGCCATCGACCCACCCCTTGTTAAGCCTGAGCAGGCTGTTGGGTTACCTGCAGTGCCAGAAGGTCGGCCGAAACGCATATCAAAGGCACCTCCTTGTGGGACAGGGGGGTACAAACATGGACACCCTAAGGTTCAAAAAAGGTAACTCATCCAATACCTTATTCCTTTGTAAGAGCGAAGATACCTTATTCCTTTGTAAGAGTGAAGTGGATGGTGAGGTTGTGGGTTTAACATATTATTTTTGTTGTTTTCATTGATTTGAATTCAATTTGATTGATTGAAGGTGAGAAAAAGAGGCTTTACCAAATTAGAGTTCAAACTGGATCACGCTAATACGCCTTTGCAAGCTTGCGTGGATGATTTTTTCATTGCTATAGCTCAACCAGTTTGTAGGTATCAAATTTTGAGTATAACACGTCATTTCTTTCTTTTATGCTTTGAGTATTTTCTTTATGTTTCTGTGTCTGTCCTGAAATTGTGTGTGTGTTTTATTCAGGTTCTTCTTCATCAAAAGTGTCATTCTCTTATAAAACTTGTGCTATTTTCTAAAAATATCAAGCACGGCTATGTGTGTTGTCCAGTTTCTAAACAGAATTTTAAACAGAATTTAGAACAGAATTCTGATTAAAGAGGACGTGGCTTTGGATGTGGGCAAGTCAAAGGGAAGGAATAAGAAAGATGGGGGAGAGGTAGCTGAGTCTGGATGTTGGTGTAGCACTTTCAAGCTCTTTGGCAGCTTATTGTCTTCAAAATCAAAAGTTGATAGCTCCTTGAGTGGCCCTACTGCCCATTCTGGTAATCCCATGTTTCCTTAATTTCCGTGGTGGTAGACTTATAATTAAACTGTAGACAAGTTAGCAAGGGTAACTCCAACTACGCATTTGCAGTTACACACAAATAATAGGGTGCTTACTAATGTCTCCATGTTCACAAATATTGTTCCAGCACAACAAGTATTCAAAAACAAAAGGTTAACCACTTACGAGCACTCCCTCCCTAATATCCTCCACAAGCATCTGAAACTTTGTACCAGTTCTTGTCTGTTTAGCCTGATTACCAATTCCAGACCTCCACTTTCCTCCCTTGGAAAACAATAAGCCAAGCTCCCTTTCAACTTCACTGTTACAGGGGAGAAAAAAAAACAAATAAACCAATTTATTCAGTCAAAAGTGACAATCATCCAAAAGAAAGTCGAACATCAAACCATAAGATACCTGCGATTTCTTCGGGTTTTCATTGTGCATAATTGGTTTTCCCGGTGGGTGAGTACATAGACTGGCTTTGAAGTTTCCCTCCATGGATTGGCATCCAGCACTGTACAAGAGTAAAAATGACAGAAAATGAGAAGCATTTTACATCGAAAAACAAATATGACACAATATATGAACAGAATGACAAGCCTCATGAAATAAAGCATATCACAGAACATACCAATGTAATACTTTGAACATGAATGATGAGTAACACTTGGAATACTCAAATAAGAAATAGAAACAGATAAGAGCACAATATGACTGATAATGATGTTTCTCAACCACAAATATTGAATGTTCAATAGACATAAAAAAGATGCAGATGTATTTAAATACTCCTATAAATAATTAAATATTAAGCCACATATCAGACAGCTGCTGATGCCAAATGAACTAACACTCTAGAAAAAACATATTAAAGAGAGTACTAAAAGCAGGTCTATTCAACTGAGTCCAAAGACTTTTGGTATGGCTTGGACAACAATAATTAGTCAATCCAATCGCAAGTATATGGAAATATCTAAATCCAAATGTATCACCATGTACCTGTAACTTATAAGTCTTTTTACCTAAAAAAAAAAAAAACATATAAGACATATCATGCATCTAAGCAGATTGCACGTTTAGTTTTCTCCACCAAACAAACACATTTAGCATCATTACTTGCAAATACACAGTAACATCTCACACCAATAGCTTCCGAGTCCAATCCAACATCAAAGTATCAATTTGTGTTCAGTAGGTAGGAATTTAAAATTTTCAGGATTACCAATATTATAGGTATTTAGTTAACTAATATTGTGTGAATTTAAAAATCTTGGGCACCCACATGTTGTTTTACATGGCTGCCTCCCTGTAATGGGTTGGTAAGTTCAACTTTGCAGTATGCGGGGGGTGCCTTCTTCCAAGGTAGCTGTAGCTGGAATCTTGGTTAGGAAACACATGGGGTTAGTCATTGGCACGAGGTGAAAACCTCTTGTATGGTCTGGGAACTGAATGGAGCTGAAGATTGCAGCTTTATGAGATGTGGTGGTTTCTGCAAGTGATATAGGCATGAGTAGGGCTGTCTTCAAATGTGTAATACCATGGATTAAACGAGAGCTTGATGGTTTGTGATCTTCTTCATCGGCATGGGGCCATATGGTTGTGGACATCATAGTCTTAACATGCAGCTTTACAGATTGGAGCTTAAAACTTTTCATGGCTAGAGCAAACAAACCGGCTAGGGTCCTTGCACATCATGCTATAACTCAGGAGGAGGTGTCTGTTTAAATTGAGGAATATCCTCTAATTATGGAGTCTTTAGTCTATGGGAACTCCCATACTTTGTAAATACAATTCCCACAATTCATGAGATTCCAACAGACTTAATTAGAATCTAAGAAACATGGGCACTCCAAGGCCTAGGAACGTGATTTATGGCAGGTTCTCAGCAACCCAGAAAAAACACCCACCCCGGCAACAAACATCAACAATTGGCTAGAAAAGTTAGCAAGAAGTTCATCCCATGGTTTTGTAATATGCGGGCAGGTTTTCAACTACTGCTTCAGTATCAGCAAAAATCAACCCTAGCTTTAATTATTCTTTGTTGCCGACATCCTTCTTGCTTCCTCACGTCTTCCATTTCTTTATATTTTTCCCTCGAGGTCCGAGGGGAAAATATAAAGAAATGGAAGACGTGAGGACGCAAGGGAATCTCGTCAACAAAGAATCATTAAATGTAAAGAGAATCTTGCTGCTGCTAAAGCGGAACTTTAAAACCTGCCTCCATATTACATTATTCATTTTGGTATGTGTCAATTCTTTTTGTCCTACTTTACATGGGAACACTTTTTCTGTAACCTTACATTGAAGGTGGCTGTTGATTTTGCAGGCAGAGCAGAAAGGAAGCTCTCTGGGTAGGCCTCTCTGAAGTCACTCATCTTCAGGTATCATACAACTATATATTTGAGTCAAACTGCCATCAACAATAGAGTTATAATGAAAAATGCTTAAGCTGCTCTTATGTGTGTCTACTATCTTTTACCTATGAGCTTCTTGTCCATAACATTGTCTCTATTAGTGTATTATACATGCAGCCAATGGCTATCAAACTCACGACATTACCCTCCGCATATTTTTTCTATAATTCTTTAGTCTACTTTGTGGCCATTGTGCATGAAGTAGGTTTTTATTTATTTTATTTTCATTTTTTGTTAATATAATTACTCTTACCTATAACGAAAAAAAAAAATGATTACCATCTTCAACATGTAAATGACTTTTTATAGAAATCTAGACAGAGACATATGTGCTGCTCTGTAATTGTTTTTTTTTAAGTTCCTTATTGTCTATCTGTGGATTATAAATGGATATTTAATAGCCTTGATGTAGTTTATTTAGATGTGGCTGTGCCAGTGCATTTAGAATAATAAATAGGATGGCCTCGTTTTTATGTTCTCATTGTTACAGGGTAACAAAGATGCTCGCCATGTTAAAACGTATGAGGTTGCTCTTAAGGATAAAGATTTTGTTGAGGGTCCCTGGTCCCAGAACAATCTTGACAATGGAGCTAATTTGCTAATACCGGTACCTCCACCTCTTTGTGGATAACAAAGATGCTCGCCATGTTAAAACGTATGAGGTTGCTCTTAAGGATAAAGATTTTGTTGAGGGTCCCTGGTCCCAGAACAATCTTGACAATGGAGCTAATTTGCTAATACCGGTACCTCCACCTCTTTGTGGTGTCATTATTATTGGAGAAGAAACAATTGTCTACTGCAGTGCCAATGCATTTAAAGCAATTCCAATCAGACCGGTAGGATACGTAGTGCTGCTGCTAATTTTATGTTTTTTAGTACTTAGTTTTCCAAAGAATGCTAGTTAAAATTGCTCATTGATGTACCGTGTTTTCTTATTCTTTTTCATTATATTAGTGTGCAATTCAAGTCCATCACAAGAGCCTATGGAAGAGTTGATGCTGATGGTTCTAGGTATTTACTTGGTGATCATACTGGACTACTTCACCTACTTGTTATAACCCATGAGAAAGAAAGGTGAGTTCTTCTGACTTCTATTTCTGATTAAACAACATACTTTGGGAAAAAATCTGCTTGATTACAAACTGAAGGAAAGCATTGTTTGTAATTGTAAATTTAGTGCCTTGCGGGAATTTTCTAAATCTGTCATCTACATTCCCTTGTAGGGTTACTGGACTCAAAATTGAGCTCTTGGTCCATGAAGTGCTTATTTTGTCCATATAAGGTCTTGTTCATCATTGCCCAAGTGACGCTTTCTTTCTTTTCTGGTGGTGGTCTAGTGGATAATATGGAACTTTGATTCGTGATGGCAAAATCTAAATTTGGTTTGTGTCAAAGTTTTTTTTTTTTGGTCAAAATCATCATAAGTTTGAGGGGGTAGTATTGAGGAAATATATATCATGGAAAGATTACCCATCAAGTAAGGAAGAGTTGAGCATATAATGAATTATGAAGTTGGATACAATAATATTATGATTTCTTTTTAATTATTTTATTGTAAAAATCCTTTAACGAGTTGATTGTAATCAAGTAAATATTTTGAATTATATTCATTTTTCTATATGCTATCGTAGTAGGTGATCTTGAATTCAAACCTTGTCTCCATCGTATCTCCATTTAGAGTTAAAACTTCCACATGTTAGACCCTCCTACTCATTGAGTGGCATTTTCCCATGTGTATTAGGCTTTTAGGTAATTTTCATTATGGTTTGTGAACATAGTGAGAGGTTAGACCTTGGTGAGATGGAAAGTGTTCTCTGCCCAAGTGATGTGCTGCAAGTTTGAGTCCAGTAATCAGCCTATGTAGAAATTGAAGAAAAGACTGCCTACCAACCATCTCGTTCAAACCCACATAAATGGGAGCCTTGCACATCAGGTACATTTGTGAAACATAGTGAGAAAGGAGGGTAAGAACTACTAGAAAAAGGCTTCAGAATTATGAATAATAGGTTGAGGAGAAAAAAAGCTTTATGATCTAGAGTTTGTGATGCATTTTCATGATAGTGATATGTAGGAAGGAGGTGTTAGTGTGGAGGAAGCCTTGTGAAATGTTTTTCAGTTTAATCTTTATAGTGAGGTCATGGTGATCTTGCTCTTCTAGCTAAGAAGGTGTGCTAGTCCTTTGGGCAATCTTTCAGTGAGAAGCAGGAATGAAAGATAGAGTGATGTTACTTCTGTTGATGGTTTGTTTAGCCATTTCTTAGAAGTTTGGGAGCTTTGGGTGTTTCCGTGTTTGTGTTATTTTTTTGTTGTCACAAGCTAGGTGATGCCAAAATCCATATTTGACCCTGCCTATCATGATGGAGGGTTAATGTTGGCAAATAAAGAAACATACTGTAGTTGAAAAATACTGCACTTAGAATTCCAGTTCTTTTGAAAAAATTCTTTGATTATACTACTAATGATTGCACTTATGCCAATTTTCCTTATGTCGATTGCTTTCTCTTTTGTTTATTTTTTTCCACCCTTATCTTTAATGTGTATGTCTACCTGGTGTGTATCTGGATCTGGATCCTTTCTTTTGCATTTCTCTGCTGCTAAATGAAATTTTGGCCTAATTGTCCTAACCGAATTTGGCTTTTCTCTGCAACGAAATGGATCTTTACTCATTTAATGCAACTCCTTTTGCATTTGAATAACAAATATAAAAAAATTGATCACAGATAAGGAAAGGAGCGTATCACAGAAGAAAATATAGGAGAAATAGTGAATCTGTGTGATGTTATTTCCAATACTAGTTCATGGGAGTTAGGGGATTGAGCAGTGATTTTTTTTTTTTTTTTTTAATCTCCACGCCACAAATCATGCCAAAACTTCACCCTGGTTTCTTCACCCACCTCATACTGAAGATATTGGGAGAATGTCACCCACTCCCGCCTTATAGATTTCCAAAGACAAACACTGTAGGGATTCCAGACCACAGTAGAGCATCAACCCCTTCATGCACTCCCATACTTCACCTCTATCACTATCCTTTAACTCTCTTTGTGCCATATCCTTAAAACCACTTTCCAAACAAAGCTTGATTGAATTTTTTCAAATTTCTGACAGCCAACCCCCCATCTTGGATAGGTGCACAAATCTGTGTCCTGTTAACCAAATGGAAGTTGGACTCCTCACCTAAACCAATCCATTAAGATTGTCTCTGTAACTTCTCAATACGGTTACCTATCTCAGCCAGCATAGGAAAGATATAAAGGAAATACGTAGGCAAGTTGAAAATTGTTATCTTAATTAATGTAATGTTACCACCCTTGGATAGATATAGCTGCTTCATCCTGCCAACCTCCTCTCCATCTTTTCAAGAATAGGATTTCATTTTGTCTTCTCTTTAAATTTAGCACCTGACGGAAGACCTAAATATTTTATTGGGAAGTTTGACTGTTTACAGCCCAAAATAGCCACCAACTCCTCCAAATTAGGAACTTCCCCAACTGGGACCAACTCTAGCTTACTCAGATTTATCTTCATGCCTAACATGGATTCAAACCACGCTAACACATGGTGCAGGTCTATGAACTAATGAGTCATGACATCCAAAAAATTTGCATGTCATCTACGAAGAGGTGAGACACTATCAGTTGGTTTGCTGAGGTGACAACCATGAATCCCAAGAGATGACCACTACACATAGCTGAATGCATCGTTTTGCTTAGAGCCTCCATAGCAATCTCAAAAAGCATCAGTGATAATGGATCGCCTTGACATACCCCTGAGAACTTCCGAAAAAACCACTAGGACTACCATTAATCGAAATTGAAAATCTCACTGTGTAAATACAGAAGAAACTCTAGCTCTGTCATTTTTCCAAAAACCCACATCCAGTTTGCATAAAGCCCTTGGAACTCTTGACTTCAGTCTGTTTATCAAAAACTCATTAGCAATAAGGATGAAGCCAAATATCTGTCTACCCTTCCCAAAAGCATTCAGTGACTAGAGATTATTTTTAGGTCGCACCACCCTTAATATATTGGCCAATACTTTGACAATAATTTTATAGACCCTGCCCACAAAACTGATGGACAATACTGGTCTTTCGTATCCCCCCAGAATACAGGTGCTTACGGAATTGTGTAATAGGCTCAAATATGGTTGCTGGATTGGTAGTGAACTCTCCATCAACCAACAAATTGGTAATAGAATTAAATGTTCTGGGAGAGTTGGCTACTTGATGAATAAATTTTGTATTTCTATCCCCATTCCTTAACCAAAGCACTCTAAACTTGTCTCCAACAAATCTCCTCCAAGGCAGTTGTCTTTTCGAGCTCAACTTGAAGCCCATCCTTATCTAATTTCTCCTCAACTGTAAGAAGTCGACTTTCCCCAATGTTGTCCAGCTCATTAAGGTCATGCCACAAATTATTTCTCTTAAGCTCCACATTCCCAAATTCTTCCTCATTCCATTTTCAAAGCTTTCAGGTTATTTGCCAATCCGAAACTCGGAGAACCTTGAAACTGGTAGGATTCCCACCACCACCTGAGAAATTGGATCTGAAATTTCTTTTTCTTTTTTTTCCCTAGTCTTAAGTGATCTGGACTCTCCCAAATGTTATTTCAACCTTAAATTTGAGCCTATAGCCTTTATTAGAGATTGACATAATGAAAATTTGGTAATGTGTATTATCCATAGTAGATATCTGGAACCCCTGGGTTGACACTTACGGAACATATTCTACAAATGTAGAGAGTGCTCCCCTGTTCCTAGTTGCAAGCTCAAGTAATTTAACATGGTATTAGAGCATGAGGCTTTGAGTTCTATCTCTGTCTCCTCCATTCTACCTTCCCATTTAAGATCCCACGTGTTAGGCCTCACTAATAAAAGGAAGTTTGAGCCCACATGTGTGGGGAGTGTTAAAAGTATATGGTTAAATAATTAAATTTACCATTTCCCAATAGAGCTTTAGGGACAATTGTTAATTTAATGTGGCAAAAGAATTCAACTTACTCCTTTTTTTCCCCTAAAGAAGCTTACAATGATAAGCAAGTTTTTATGTGAGGATATGTTTGCAACCTCTTGCTACATTTTTGTGTATCCGCTTTGCTTTATTGCAACGTTAAGCAAAAGGCATTCTAATTCCTTCAGTATATGGTTTAGTTAGGGATTTTGAATATGTTGTATAATCTCAATATGACTCATGGATTTTAGTTGTTTATTGTTTTAAGGTTACTTGCAATATCTGATATTAACACTTATAATGGTGTGCACGCTGCTTGTAAAGTTAAATCTTCAGCCTGATGCAAAAGGCTCATATGTGGAAGTACTGGAACGATATGTCAATTTGGGGCCAGTTGTTGACTTTTGTGTTGTGGACCTTGAGAGGCAAGGCCAAGGTCAGGTTGCAACTTGTTCTGGAGCTTATAAAGATGGTTCTCTTCACATAGTTCGAAACGGAATAGGAATTAATGAACAGGTATGTTTTAACTTAGCAGTTTACTTTTCCCTCAAACCCTGTAAGCACTTATATAATAGCAATATGTTGATGTATGTATGTATATGAAATGGTATAGGCTTCAGTGGAACTTCAAGGTATTAAGGGAATGTGGTCACTAAGATCTTCCACAGATGATCCATTTGACACATTGCTGGTTGTAAGTTTTATCAGTGAGACACGAATTTTGGTGATGAATATTGAGGATGAGTTGGAAGAAATTGAGATAGAGGGCTTCTGCTCTCAAGTGCAGACCCTATTTTGCCATGATGCTGTTTTCAACCAACTTGTACAAGTAGGTTTTCTAACTGTTTTACTTATCAATCTATGACTTCATCTACTGATAAAAATATTTTTGGATGATTTGAATCCAAACTAGATGAATGTTTTCTAATAATTTCATTTTCTTGAGGCATTTGTTTAGGCCTATATAATTTGATTTTGTCATGGAAGAAGTGGAGATGAACAATTCCTTTAGCTACAATTTTATTTACTTGCATTATATGGGTGCACAAGTATTATTTGTGCACAAAGGGATTGAGCAGTGATTTTTTTTTTTTTTTTTTTTTTTTGCTTAAGTGGGTTATTAACATTTTTTATTGTTTCTCCAGAAATCTTTTCTATCCTTTCTATAGGCATCTGTTATTCAATGGAGGCTGAAAAGGGGGTTTCTTTGGAGGATGAGAGTTGTGTTATTGAGAAAAAACATGTGGAAGAATCAGTTGAGCATTTGAATAAAGAGGGTGAGAATGTTAGTGACAGTGCAGTTCCCACTATGAATGGAATATCTGAACCAATAAAGAAAGCTGAAGGCTTAAATTCTTCTGGAGTGGTAGTCAAAGCCTCTGCAGCTGTATCTACAAGTAAAAACTTAAAATCCATAAAGGTACAACACAAAAAATTTTCCAACTTGAACTGATTCTCTTATGATTATCGTAGCACATATGTAGGTGACCTTCTTCTTATTATTTTTGGTTTATCTGTCGTTTGTGATCAGGAAACGAGAACTCTGAATACTGGTTCACCAAAGAACAATAAACTAGCCAAGGATCATAAAGCTAATTTGAAAGCCACAAGTCCTTTTTCTCATAACCAGAGGTTGCTTACTCAGAGTCTTTCCTTCCCCTCAAGAGGAGTAGGCTCTGATGTTCTAAACAAGAGCATTGAGGTCTACCCAGTGAAAAAAGAAGTGAAACATGCTCAAAGAAATGGGACTAGATCCCAAGCCTCCGGTGGACCAGCCACTTCAACTTCACGTCTGACTCATCCAAACAGGCCTGCATCCATTGGACTCCACTCAAAGGAAGCTAATACAATTGGTGGAACTTCTGGTCGGCAGACTTCTTTAGCATCCATGCCTAGCATTAGATGCTCTGTGGTATCGTTTTTTTGGCCATATGTTCCTTTTATGCTCCCTTTATTACTCTACCTCATGCTAAAGTGTGTTCTTTGTTGTATCAGCCTGGGAAGTCTCGTACTGTGAGTGCAACTGCTACCTGTCCTCCAACTGAGGCACCCCTGTGAGTCACAACTTCTTCAATATAGTTTTTTATTATAGATTTTGGGAGAGCATCTATATATTTCTGCTGAATAAATTCTTAGGCTATGATTTCATGTAATTGCAGATCAGTTGATCAAAATCTAACTCCTGTGAAAGCAGCACTACCAGTGAAAGAGGATGATGATGTTAATTCCACTACTTCGTATGATCCTTGATCAGCATGTTTTTTTACATTTGCTACAAGAATAATCATTCATTTTTTCTCATCTCTTTCTTATAATATTCTCATTATCTTCTTTATTTTTATCAGAAGTGCTACTCCTCGTGGGACTCCTAGTGAGCGGAGGAGCAGTGGTTCAGGATTTTCGTTCAGGTTGAATGAACGCAGGGGCGGAGCTAGGAATTTTCGTTTGAGGGGGCCAAGTTGCAATTCTAATATATTTATTAAGATAACCCCCACATACACTTATTCACACGTTTTTTTATTATATAAACACACTTTTTTATTTGATAAGTTATATATACACACACCAAACAAAAACAAAAAGAGCTTAGTAATTTTAATCAAAATTATGTTTGGTGGCGATCTTTCATAAAATAAAATTCATTTTTACTATTTTTATATAGTGAAATTCTTAAAAAATTTCATTTTCGATACAAATTATCAAATTTTATACTAAAGTAAAAAATCTTTCAATTAAACTAATGAAATTTTTAAAAACATAAATGATCCAAAACTTGGA